>NW_005369238.1:42065-47321 GCF_000412655.1 Myotis brandtii
TGCATGTATACAAGTCCTTTGGTTGATCTCTCCCACTTACCCCCACCCTCCCCTACCTTCCCTCTGAGGTTTGACGGTCTGATCGATGCTTCTCTGTCTCTGGATCTGTTTTTGTTCATCAATTTATGTTGTTCATTATGTTCCACAAATTAGTGAGACCATGTGATATTTGTTTTTCTCTGACTGGCTTATTTCACTTAGCATAATGCGCTCCAGTTCCATCCATGCTGTTGCAAATGGTAAGAATTCCTTCGTTTTTACCACAACATAGTATTCCTAATGTAGATGAACCACAGTTTTTTAATCCACTCATCTGCTTATGGGCACTTAGGCTGTTTCCAAATCTTAGCTATGGTGAATTGTGCTGCTATGAACATAGGGGTGCATATATCCTTTCTGATTGGTGTTTCTGTTTTCTTCGGATATATTCCTAGAAGTGGGACCACTGGGTCAAATGGGAGTTCCATTTTTAGTTTTTTGAGAAAACTCCATACTGTTCTCCACAGTGGCTGCACTAGTCTGAATGCAGACTGGTTCAACAACTGATATTGATTCACTTGTGCACATATAAGGCAACAGTGACACCACTGGGCCAGGTTTGTCTTACCGATTGAGCTTCAAGGTGTAGAAAGAGAGTTAGGTATTCATGTGAAATAGAAGCATTTGGGGAGAATATGTATGTGGTTATGAAGCTAGGCTATTGAACCAGGGGAGCTGGGAGGGGAATTTCCCGCAATGCCTTCATCATGTTGAAGCTGTATTTGGTTTGCTTCCATAATGACCCGAAAAAAATAAAGGACCAAATGATAAGTATGAATGATGAAGTAAAATATGACTGTTCCTGACACTTTAGGAAATATCATCAATTGGTTAAAGACCTTTCCCTTCAGTTTAAATTCTCAAAGGGAAAATAAACCCACTATAGAATAAAGGAAATCCATGAGTTTATTTTTTCCCAGAGTACAACCACTAGAGGACAGTAGAGCCCATGCTACTTCAGCTTTATTCTGCAGTACCCCTGCCCGTCTTCTCATTCTCAAGGGCTAAATGGACTCTTCAGAAAGGGAGCTGTATTTCTTTCTAATATATGAAGCAGGAGAATCTGAGGTATATCCTTTTCCAGATTTGAAGATGTGATTACATTCTTTTTCTTTTGACTAAAGTTAGCTCTTTATTAAAGATGCTTAGGGCATAGACAAGGGTATATCCACAAGCTTTCCTGTGGTTATTGAAAAGTAATAATACCGAGCACTACAACAACTAATTCTAAAGTCAATTTTTAGGAAAATCTTCCTTTCCTGAAAATCTAACTTTAAGTAAGAAAATCCAAAAGTGATAAACCCAAGCTATTTGTATTCTGAATGATAGATTTATATGATGAAACAGCAAATAAAAGCCTCAGGAAATAACTTGATACTTAGAAGCCTGGCTTTCCATTGATGTTATTATTGCATATAATTGTTAGAATTTAGAAGAAAAACTTGACTTTTTTATTTCTGGTAAAATTAAAGATTTGGTTGAAATTTTTCTTTGACTTAAGTTGAAAATAGATTTTGTGAGTGCTTATTTTGTGTTTTAGCCAATAGAGAGGTTATGTTGTGACACATGACTGATAAAAGTCATGTTTTTCTGGTTTCTGAAATCATTTTCTGGTTTCTGCTTCCAGCTCTATCAGTGATATCACTGCATCTTCAGCATTTTGTGCATAAAATTTCCTCTCCAGGAAAAAAAAAAAAAAGTAAACTTAGCTGGGATCTTTGGCCTTGAAATACTTAGAATTAATTTTTTTTATAAGCATTACTTGAAAAAGTGGTCATTTTACTTGCTAAAGAATAGAATACTATAGAGAGACACTTGAAGAACTATCAGCTTTCCTTAGACAACTTGATTAGACATGGTTAGACCCTCACCTATGATTTTGAATATTTATTCCCCCAAACAGTGCTGGGCATAGAATAGATACTTAAGTTGTTCATCAAAAAGTAGCATCTATTAGATGTACCTAAATTCCAAACACTATGCTGGGAACTCTTATCCCTTCCTTATAGGAGCTAAATTTTCTAGATTAATAAAAGTTTGCTATTGCTCATTTTAAAGTAAATTAATTTCAACACCCGTATTTGCTAATTCTTGTTAAAGTTTTCATTTCCTCACAAAAGCGTTCCATGACACACATTGTTTTCCAGTTTAAGTGAACTGAATTATTTTGGTGGAGGATTTTTAAACAAAGTTTGAGGTCATTGCAAGCAAACAGAGTGTCTTAAAGTGTGTTGTCAGTTACTGGTGTGGATGATTTTAATTTTCTCTGAATTCCCTATATGTTGTCACCAAAATTTCCTTTCGTAACTCCTACAAATAGGTTTGGCAAGCTGCCCTTCCTGCACAAATTTACTTTGGAGATTTGCAAGGGATTTAATTCTGGATGTGGCCGAGGGCTTGACAGGCAACTTCCTGGAAAGGCTCTGCAATAAGAGCTTTGTGGACAAAATCATCCTGGCTCAGCTTACCCTGCTCCCTTGTGTATACGCATATTATTGTTCATGGTATGGTTCAGTTTGCATGGGACCTTCCTAGGGAACTTCAAGAACATGATCTTAAAGAGACAGTGGCCCTCCTATCAAGATAATCCAGTAATAATATTTTAAAAAGAGACTCCTTGAGAGACAGCCACAGATGATTCTAACACTTCTTTTTTTTTAAAAAACAAAAACAAAAACAAACCCGAGTTAATCTCAAATGTGTCACTTTCATCTGCTTAGAGCAGAAGAGAAATCCTTAGACCAGGGGTTCTCAACCTGTGGGTCGCGACCCCTTTGAGGGTCGAACGACCCTTTCACAGAGGTCGCCTAAGACCATCGGAAAACACATATATAATTACATATTGTTTTTGTGATTAATCACTATGCTTTAATTATGTTCAATTTGTAACAATGAAAATACATCCTGCATATCAGATATTTACATTACGATTCATAACAGTAGCAAAATTACAGTTATGAAGTAGCAACGAAAATAATTTTATGGTTGGGGGTCACCACAACATGAGGAACTGTATTAAAGGGTCGTGGCATTAGGAAGGTTGAGAACCACTGCCTTAGACCTTAAAGAGAGCATTGGTTTTTCAGGGAAAGTGTTTTTTCCAGAAGTGGAAATCTGTCAGAACTCCTATTTAGCTCATGAATATTGCCCAATTTGATAAAATATATTTTTATTTGGCAAGTTTTACTAAGGAAGTATTTTTGGGTGTGTTTGTTTTTTGTTTTGTTTTGTTTGGGGGGGGGGCAGTGTCTTCCTTTCTACTGATAAGATAATGCTTAAAAGAGATACTTGATAACATTAAGCTGGAAAGAGGATGGCTTTAGTTAAGCCAGGGTTAATCCAGTTTAACAGTCCAACTTGTACCACTTTGCCAAGATTCCTTTGGTTGAACTTGAGGACCAGCTCCCCCTGGAGAGTAACAGACAATGAATCTTCTTCTGGTGTGGCACAGTATAGCCCTCCTCACACTCTGCTAACTGTAGCATTACCTCTGGGTCGTCTCCAACTTGTTAGCATCTTGTACAGGACTCTATTTCCTATTCAACCATTACCCCTGAGGGCTCATGATGACTTGATTCATTCATACAGTATAAAACTGGATAATGGCAACAATGATGTCCATTTTACAGATGAGGAAAATAAAGATCAGATAGGCCAGTGGTCAGCAAGCTTCGGCTCGGCAAACTGCGGCTCGCTAGCCACATGTGGCTCTTTGACCCCTTGAGTGTGGCTCTTCCACAAAATACCAACTTCTGCGCATGGGCCACGAAGTTTCAGTCGCATTGTACATGCATGCCTGCACGTGGTATTTTGTGGAAGAGCCACACTCAAGGGGCCAAAGAGCCACATGTGGCTCATGAGCCGCGGTTTGCCAACCACGGAGATAGGCAAATCATTGTTTTAGGTCTCACAGTTTAAATAGGGCAGAGTGAGACTCACAAGGCCAAATTAAAGGGTCATTGTTACTAATGGGAAAATTGCACAGCCTTCGTGCACCTACAGACTCTACCATGCCCTCAACTGCATCATTAAAGCTCAGAATGCAGCTGTTCTGCTCAAGTCTTTAAACAGGAGGGTTGCACTGAGATTTATGCCTAATAAGTGCCAGTGATATTGCAGCTGTTTAATAGAGCAGCAAAACAAGTTCCAGCAGCCCAGATCTTTATATGCCTCAGCTGAAAAGGCCGGTTACATTTTAATCTCAGTTATATAAATGATTGTTCTGAAAGCAAGCTCATATATCTCTCGAAATACTTTTTATTCTTTCTTTGATGCCCATTCTTTTTTTTTTTTTAAGCAAAGGACAAATTGAGCTACATTAACTATAGAAAATTGTGTAAATCTCACTAATGAATGGGTTCTCTGATCAGGAGAACCAACTGTAACCAAAATAATCTTTAATAAGTCATAATTTATAAATAAAATGTACCAGATTTATCTGTAGGAAATCAAAATGTTCTGCCTAATCTGTATGTCACTTATATCCACTATCCCCCAAAATTGGATTGTGTGTTTTTTCAAGTTCCCCTCCCCTCAGTTACCATACTCATCACAGGCAGTCCCTGGCCTGCTTTCTGTCACTGAGGATTGGTTTTTCTTTATTAAAATTCCATATGAGTAAAATCATGTAAAGTATGTATTTTCTTTGTATTGGCATCTTTTGCTCAGCCTGGTTGTGAGGTCGTCTGTGTCGCATGGATCAGTAGTTCATTTCTGAGCAGTATTCCATCTGTCAGATATCCACAGTTTATTCATTCATACCACTGTGATAGATATTCGTTTTCAGTTTTCAACTATTATGAATAAAGATACTAAGAAAATTCATGACAAAGTTGTTGTATACATATAACATTTTTATTTCTCTTGGTTAAAACCTACAGTAGAATTGTAGCATCATAAGAGAAGTATATATATATGTATATATACACACATATATATATGTATATATATCTACACTAATAAAAGAGAAAGATGCAAATTCACCATACCTTCATGACCCCTACCAGCCAATCAGGAGTGAGTATGCAAATTAACCCAACAAAGATGGTGGTTAATTTGCATACACAGGTGCCAGGCAGCTGGGGACCTCTGGGCAGTGTGGGAAGGTGGAAAGGCAGCTCTGGCCAGAGCACAGGCGGTGCCGGCAGCCAGGGGAAGGAAGGCCCTTTCTTGCATGAATCTTAGTGCATCGGGCCTCTAATATATATATATATATAT
>NW_005369238.1:50947-51689 GCF_000412655.1 Myotis brandtii
GGGGTCCCAGACTGCGAGAGGGCACAGGCTGGGCTGAGGGACCCGCGAGTGCACAAATTTTTGTGCACCGGGCCTCTAGTATATATATATAAAATCTATCTGAAACTTCTAAACTGTACCACTATCAAATATGAGTTTCACTATCAAATACTAGAGGCCTGGTGCATGACATTTGTGCACTGGGGGCGGAGGGGTCCCTCAGCCCAGCCTGCGCCCTTTGTCTGCCTGCCAGCTTAGGCCTGATCCCCGCCTGTCTTCTGGCTAAGCAGCGCTCACCCTGTTGGAGTGCACTAACCACCAGGGGCAGCTCCTTTGTTGAGCATCTTCCCCTTAATGGTCAGTGTGCATCATAGTGACCTGTTGTTTCCCCATTCAGTCAATTTGCATATTAGCCTTTTATTATATAGTACTAGAGGCCCAGTGCACAAAAATTTGTGCATTCGGGGGAAGAGGGGGTCCCTCAGCCCGGCCTGTGCCTTCTCACAGTCTGAGACCCCTCGGGAGATAATGACCTGCTGGCTTAGGCCTGCTCCCGGGTGGCAGAGGGCAGGCCCAATCCCTAGGTGCAGCCCCTGGTCGGGCTCAGAGCAGGGCCGATTGGGGAGTTGGGGCGCCGCCCCCTGTCATGCACAGAGCAGGGCGGATTGGGAGGTTGCGATGCTACCCCTAGTCACGCTCAGGGTAGGGCCGATTGGGGGGTTGGGGCACCGCCCCCTGTCACACTCAAGGCAGGGTCGATAGG
>NW_005369238.1:52497-59446 GCF_000412655.1 Myotis brandtii
TTTTTTTAAAATATATCTTTATTGATTTCAGAGAGAAGGGAGAGGGAAAGAGAGATAGAAATGTCAATGATGAGAGAGAATCATCGATCGGCTGCCTCCTACACGTCCCCAAATGGGGATCAAGCCCGCAACCCAGGCATGTGCCCTTGACCAGAATCAAACCTGGGACCCTTCAGTCCACAGGCCGATGCTCTATCCACTGAGCCAAATCAGCTAGGGCAATGGTCACTCTTTTTATTGTAGTTATTCTAATAGGTGTTAGGTGTGTAGTGGTTTTACTTTGTCTTACTTTGTATTTCTCTAATGAATAATCATGTTAAGCAACATTTCATGTGCTTTAGTCCTTTTTTAGATCGATATTTCTATCTAGTATCATTTTTCTCCTGGTTTAAGGACTTCTTTTGACATTTCTTGTAAATGTGGATTTTCTGATGATTAATTCAGCTTTTGTACTTAAAAGTGTTTATTTTTGTCTTTACCTTTGAAAGATATTTTTTACTGGATATAAAATTCTAAGTTTGCAAAGGTTTTTTTTCCCCTTTTACTATTTTAAAGAACTTATCCTACTCTTTTCTCATGTACATCGATTTTGATAAGATATCTGCTGTCATCTTTATCTTTGTTCCTGTGTAGAGAATGTGCTTTTTTTTTCTTTGACTGCTTCTTAGATGTTTTTCTTTACTACTGGTGTTGAGAAATACTGTTAATATTTCTTACACTAGGGGTTCATGGATCTGTAAGTTTATAATTTTAAACAAATTTAAATAATGTTTTAGCCATTATTTATTCAAAAATGCTTTCTCACTTGTCCTCTCTTTCAGGGACTCTGGTTAGACCATTGGCATGAGGTGCTCTAATTTGTCCCTTAGTTTACTAGTGCTCTTTTAATATTTTAAAATTCTTTCTTCTCTGTGTCAATTCTGAGCAGTGTTTATGGATTGATCAATCTCATTATAGGTCATGTTTCCCTACCCTTCAGTTTGGGCTGGATGTCAAACATTGTGAATGTTATTTTGTGAGGTGCTGGATAGTTTTTGTATTTATATAAATATTTTTTTGAGTTTTATTCTGGAACACAATTAATTTACTTGGAAACAATTAGGTCCTTCCAGGTCTTGCTTTTTAAGATTTGTTCGGTGATAATGGACCAGTGTTCCATTCAGAGCTAATTATTCTTTCTGTGTCCTTTACCCACTGCCTCGTGAATCATGAGGGTTTTCCCATATGGCTGGTGGGAATAAGAACTCTTCCCATCCTTGTGGGAGTCCCAGGCATTATTACCTGAATTGTTTTAAGTGATTCTTTCTACAGCCTCAAGTAGTTTTCTCACCCACATACACCAATCAGTACTCAGCTACATACTTGCAGGCGACTCTCTGCAGATTCCAGAGTTTTCTCCTTGTAGCTCTCTTCTCTCAGGTATTCTGTCCTGAAAATTCTAGCTACTTTGGTTTCACTAGACTCTCACCTCTATCTCCTTAAGTCACAGAATTCCTGAGCTATGACTGGGTTTCCCCTTCCTGCCCTACAGTATGGAAACTCACCTCATTTGATTCCTGCCTCTCAGGGTCATTGACCTTTATTACCGCACGTACAATATCTTCTAAATTCTTATTTTATATATTTTGTCTGCTTCATATAGTTTCACGTAGGAGGATAATTCTGATCTTTTACTGCATCTTTGCTGGAAGCAGAAGTCCTTAATTTTGTGTATCTGAATTTTTATTTGGTATTGCTTTCTTTACACTTGCAGAAGTTTTTGTGGCCCAATGAATTCTCTTAGCTTCAATTTGTATGAAATGTTCTTATTTTTCCTTTATTTTTGAATGACATTTTCACTGGTTTTATAATTATAGAGTTTTCATTGTCATTTACCATTTCAAAAATGTCATTTCATTATTTGGCATTGTGAGCCGAATTGTGCCCTCCCAAAATTCGTATGTTGAAGTTCTAACCCCCAGTACCTCAGAATGCAACTGTATTTGGAGATAGGGCCATATAGAAAGAAGCCTTTGTAAATGCACCAGAAGATGATGGCCATCCACGAGTCAAGGAGGGAAGCCTCAGAAGATAACCAGCCTGCCAACACCTTGATCTGGGACCACTAGACTCCAGAACTGTGAGGGAATAAATGTCTGTTGTTTAAGCCACACAGTCTGTGGCACTGTCATGGCAGCCATAGCAAAGTAATACATCTGGCTTGCACATTCTCTGTCAAGAAATATAAAACTATTTTCAACTTCATTGCTTAACATGTAGTGTGCCCACTTTCTTCCTAGTTGCATTTAAGAATTTATCTTTATGGCTGTTTTCCTGCAAGTTGATTATAAGTGCTTGTTTGCGGCAGCAGTCTCCGGTGTTTACCTATGCCGCCATCTTGCTCGGAATCAGGTATTGCTTTCTTTACACTTGCAGAAGTTTTTGTGGCCCAATGAATTCTCTTAGCTTCAATTTGTATGAAATGTTCTTATTTTTCCTTTATTTTTGAATGACATTTTCACTGGTTTTATAATTATAGAGTTTTCATTGTCATTTACCATTTCAAAAATGTCATTTCATTATTTGGCATTGTGAGCCGAAATTGTGCCCTCCCAAAATTCGTATGTTGAAGTTCTAACCCCCAGTACCTCAGAATGCAACTGTATTTGGAGATAGGGCCATATAGAAAGAAGCCTTTGTAAATGCACCAGAAGATGATGGCCATCCACGAGTCAAGGAGGGAAGCCTCAGAAGATAACCAGCCTGCCAACACCTTGATCTGGGACCACTAGACTCCAGAACTGTGAGGGAATAAATGTCTGTTGTTTAAGCCACACAGTCTGTGGCACTGTCATGGCAGCCATAGCAAAGTAATACATCTGGCTTGCACATTCTCTGTCAAGAAATATAAAACTATTTTCAACTTCATTGCTTAACATGTAGTGTGCCCACTTTCTTCCTAGTTGCATTTAAGAATTTATCTTTATGGCTGTTTTCCTGCAAGTTGATTATGGTTTGCCTGGATATAGTTTTCTTTTGTTTTATGTGCTTGGTTTGTGTTACAATTATAGATTTCACCAGTTTTTTTTTAAAAGGCCATTATTACTGAAATATTTTTATTACCACCCTTCTTCTGGGACTTCAATTATATGTACATTAGGCCACTTGATCCACAGGTCCTTCCGTCTCAGTTCATTTTCCCTGTGGGTTTTTTTTTTCTTCTATTTTTTCTTCCATTTGTCAGTTTGTGTTGATGTACCTTTAATTTTAGTGGCCTTTTCTTATGTAGTGAATTGTAAAATTTCAGATATTTTTGAATTCTAAAAGCAATGTTTTTATAATGCCCTCTTCTTTCTTTATGAGGTTACATCTTCTTTTAAGTCCTGAGTAGATTTATAAAAATTCATATAATGTCTTTGCTAATTCTATTATTTTTGTTTCTGCATTTGTTTTCTCCTGGATAATGGCTATTGTTTTGCTTCTTTGCGTGTTTAGTAAGTTTTGATTATATGCTAGCCTTCTCAACATTGTTGTTTTCATTTCCAGACGTTTGATATAGATTATTTTTACACATAATTGGATGTTTTATTTTGTTGTCTTCTTTTTAAACACTAGTGAACGTGGTTCTGACAGGTAGTTATATAACTTACACATCAGCTTGATACCTTGGAGTCTTGCTTTTAAGCACTATTAGGGCAGGTCTAGAATAGCTTTTACTCTACAGCTAGTTTAACTCTACGACTAAGGCATACATTTTTAAGTGTCCATTTTGAATACCCTGCATTTTCAACAAGAACTCTACTCTGACAGACTGTAAATACACGCCCAGCCCTGTGGGAGCTCTGAGAACTCTTCATGTTACAGGATGCCGGTGGTTTCCTTGTGGAGTTTTATCCTATGCATGTGCAATGTTATGTTCAGGAACCCCTATTCAGATTTCTGGAGATATGTTCTGGATAGTCCTGTGTCTCTGCATGAAAATTCAAGTTTTTCTGGCCTCCCTAAACTCCAAATTTGTTGTCCGAGTTCTGCTTGAGTTCTGTTTACCTGCACTATGGTCCATTAAAAAATTCTTCAGACTTTGGCCAGAGTGGCTCAGTTGCTTGAGTGTTGCCCCATGCACTGAATGGTTGCAGGTTCAATACTCAGTCAGGGCACATGCCTGGACTGTGGGTTTGATCTTCAGTCAGGGAGCATACAGAAGGCAACCAATCAATGTTTCTCTCTCTCTCTCTCTCTCTCTCTCTCCTCGCTGAGGATTTCAAAAAAAAATCTTCAGGCTTTTATCATCAGGATAAGTATAGGAATCATCACAATTGTTTTCTCCTCCTGGACCACTGTCCGGTACTGCCTGTGTTCCACCACCTGAATATAGTTTTATCTGATATTTTGACCAGTTTGCAGGTTATTTTCCTTGAACAGCAAGATGACAAGTCTGACCCCAGTTACGTTAACATGGCTGGAAGTTGAAAGCCTGCAACGAGGATTTCATTTTCAACCATTTCTGTGTAAGTTGTATTGTGGAAAGGCAACAGTTCTATCAAAAGTCTGTTTTATGTCTTGGTCAGATTTTGTTTTATTTCTAGATATATTCACACATATGTCAAAATATGAATCAATGCTGAATAAAAAGTACACCTAAATACTCATATAGACAGAGTCTAGAGAAATTCTAAAAATCCACATGCTCATGTATTATAATAGCTATCTTCACATATCCCTGAGCTTGTAGGTAAGTGTACAGTGATAGCACGTGACATTAATATGAGAGGATTTGCAATAACCTTGGAGAAAATAAAAATGAAAGGCAGTTATGTTTATTTTAACGTATAGTTTTGAAATTGATTTTAGAACAAGAATAATCCTTTCAAGCAGGAAAGGGAGAATTACAACAAATTTACATCCCGTACCACATATGCTTTTGAATATATTTACTTAGGTGTGAATTAAATCTATGTGAAACTTTTAAAAATTTAATTAAACATTTCTTCAGCACACCCTGTGTTTCAATTAAGAGTGGTGTTAGGAGCCAAAAATAGAAGACACGTATTTCCTGACTTTAAGGAATTTACTATTTAGTTGGGGAAATATGATAGGAAAAAAAATCAGAGCTAAATGAGTATAAGTGTTAGTAGTATACTTAGGTCTCTGTAGTCTGTAGAAAATTCAGAATTGTTGATATACATTATATCCGCAAGAATCTGATGGGATTCCATTGTGATAAGGAACCTTGTTGGGACCGAAAGCAACACAAGGCATCATGCCCTGCAACCTGCAAGGCCAAATGCCATTTTCATTCCTCAAAAGGGGTATGGCTCTCAGTGGCATCCTTTCCACTGTTCCCGGGCAAGGAGAGACTTAAGTTGCTCAGATGGAAGCTGCATTCAGAGCTCCCTGCTCCAGCTGTGCTTCTGACAGCCATGGCATGCACTGGAAACTGATATTCTTTGTTTACTTGATCCATTTCTAAATCACTTACCAGAAGGTTTTCTGTGTAAAGTCTTAAGAGGCACTCTAGGGCAACTTAAAGTACAGCGGGTGTGGCTCTGTGTGAGAAGAATCTCTGAGAAAGAAGAGCTTGGTGGACAAAGGAGATGTACCCTTGGCCTTCAGGCCATGCTGAGCAGTAGAGGGGATCACTCCAGAATTGTTTCACAAAATGTAATTTATAGCAGAGTGTCATTTGTATTCTATAAGAAAATAATGTGAACATGAATATTATAAGTTTAATGTTGACCTAGTTCTAACACTATGTATTGCACCAGAAGTAAGATGCCTTACAAACCAACAGGCATTCCTTCCCTTTTCCATACTCCCCCTGTGGTCCCATGCATTTCTTCTCTTCTCACCCATCTCTCCCATCAGGGTCCTGTTTCCTGGCCCCTCATCTCTCTTAACCATTGTTTCCTTATTTTTGTGTGTGTGCATGAGGGAGTATATTAACATTCCTGAAAAATTTTATTAAAATCAGTATTTGGACATCTAAATGAAGGCAGTTTTCCACATCAATATATTGGGAAACGATGCAGTATGCTAATAACACTGTCATTGCTCATAACCTTTTTGGAATCCATCTTTCACAAATAGGTCATGCCATAAACCTAATTAATTTCAGTTTTTAAAACTGAAATTCTATTTATAAACAAAAGTTTAGAAAGGTGTATAAATAAATTTTTCACTTATGTCACCTTCTAATGACTTGATTATTTCAGAAACTCTAAGAAAAAATAACTTTTGCTTCTTATCACAGTTTGTTAAGGTGATCTGAAAAAGGAGTTTCCAAATCATTTCATAAATGATATCATCACACCCCAAAGTTCTGGCCTCTTAAAATAAATGTGATGTTTTAAGTTTTTTTCTATTTGAGTGCATAGTACAGAGTTCCCATATACCCCTCCTCCCAACCTAACACAATTGTCCTTATTAATATCTTGCACTGATGTGCTGCATTTGCTATGATTAATGAACCAATATCGATACATTATGAGTAACTAAAGTCCTACTTTACATTAAGGTTCACGCTTGACATTGCACAGCTTATGGGTTTTGACAAAGGCATAATGCCATTTACCTGCTATTACAGCACCATAAAAATAGTCTCAACACCTAAAATCCACTGTGCTTCACCTGTTCATCTCCCCCCTCCCCCTGGCAACCACTGACCTTTTTACTGTTTTGATGGTTCCGCCTTTTCTAGAATGTCATATAATTTCCTATCTATCTAAAGAGAATAAATTCCTTCATGGTTTTGGTGTCTCAATAGCTTAGTTCTTTTATCACAGAATAACAGTCCATTATATGAATGTATCCATTTTTTTGTCAATCACATATTAAGGGGCTTCTCAATTTCTTCTAGTTTTTGGTAATTATGAACGAAGCTGCCTAACATGTGCAAGCTTGTATGTGGGCATTAAGTTTTTAACTCAAATGGGTATGAGTGCTGGGTCATGTGTTTTTAAAAAAAAAAAAT
>NW_005369238.1:59466-72379 GCF_000412655.1 Myotis brandtii
ATATATTATTGATTTTAGAGAGGAAGGGGGAGGAAGAGAGAGAGAAACATCAATGATGAGAGAGAATCATTGATTGGCTGCCTCCTGCACACCCCCTACTGGGGATCACGTCCAAAACCTGGGCATGTGCCCTTAACCGGAATCGAACCTGGGACCCTTCAGTCCACAAGCTGACACTCTATCCACTGAGCCAAAGTGGCTAGGGCAATGGGTAAATTTAGTTTTGTGAGAAACTGCCAGACTTTCTTGCATAATGCTTGTGGTGGTTTGTGTCCCCGCCAGGAGTGGAGGAGAGTTCCAGTGGCTCTGCACCCTCACCAGCATTTGGTGGTGTCAGTGTTTTGGATTTTGGCCATTCTGGTAAGTGTGCAGTAGTATCTCATTGTTGATTTAATTTACGATTTCTCTTATGCGATGTGATGTTTAGAGTATTCTTACATGCTTATTTCCCACATGTATATCTTCTTTGGTGAGATATCTATTCAGGCACCTTTTGCCCATTTTTAAATTGGGTTGTTTTCTTATTGTGGAATTTTTAAAGGTTGTGTCTATTGTACACAAGTAACTCTTCAGATGAATATTTTGCAAATACTTCCTCCAAGTATATGTATGCCTTGTCTTTCATTCACTTGACAATATCTTTCAGAAAACAGAAGTTTTTCTTAGTAAAATCCAACTTATTTTTTTTATATTTTCAGTGTTGCATCTAAAAACTCCCAAACTGAAGATCATCTAGAAGTTCTCTTATGTTATCTTCTAGAAATTATATAGTTTTGCATTTTTCACTTTGGATTATGACCCCTTTTGAGTTATGTTTTGTGAAAGATGCAGGGTCTGTGTTTGGATTCATATTTTTGCATATGAGCGTGCCATTGTTCCAGCTATTTATTGAAAGACTATCCTATTTCTATTAAATTGCCTTTGTTTGTTTTTCCTAAAGATCAGTTGGCTACATTTGAGTGGGTCTGGGGTTTCTTTCTGTATTTAAAAAGTAAAACTTACTAGATTTTAAAAAATGAAATACAAGGAAAACACAAGTGATTTATAAAAGAGAAGGCTTCCATTTGGTAGACGATTGAATGAAGTTTGTTTTGCTCCCTTGCTTCAGAAATCTCTCCAAAGCAGCAGTGATAATGGCAGATGCAAACACAGGTTATAACTTTGATGACAGTGGAAGATTTTTCTTTCTACTTTAAATCATAGTATCTAAGAAAAGGATTGCCAGGTGCAGTGCTGGTTAAATGAGGATGCCAGGAGACACCTAGATTTTTTATGTGGGGCTGTGAATCTCTAAACAGCTGGAATTCCCCCGAGTTTGCACAACCTCCTAGGAACAATGCATTCTTCAGAAGGAGAAGAATGGGTAATTGGGCTAGTGGCAGAAATTTTGCTGATAGCTGTTTTATACCACAAAGAAGTACACACACACACACACACACACACACACACACACACACACACACACACACACACACACACACACACACACACACACACACACACACACACACACACACACACACACACACACACACACACACACACACACACACACACACACACACACACACACACACACACACACACACACACTCCTGTGCCATACCCTGTATAAACCAGAAAGAATTTCTCCTATTTTGGAATGCTGGCCTCCCATGTATGAACTTCTTTAACGGTAGAGGGTACACTTACTTCGTTCAAAGATGACTAATTTTTTTTTGAGATATGGCAAAAAGTCAGAAAAGGAACTTCTTAGAGAAAGCAGCAGCCAAAGAATAGTAATAAAAATATTGCCTGAAACATAAGAAAATTGTGATCAAACATAGGTATGCATTTTAAAATTTTAATAAAACTCTTGCCTTTTTATATCAAAGTGGATCAAAGCTGAAACGTGAAGACTCAGATAACTTGCCAGTTTCACAATTTTGATCTAAAGAGCAGCAAGGAAATGGAAGTACTAGGAGCCACTGAAGATGCAAGTACCTCCCAGCTCCTTCATAGCTTAGGTGCAGTTATCATGAGGTGAATATGATTTAAGAAGGGTCATGATCCAAGCCATCCCTCTCCAGTTCCTCCTCCACCTGCCCACCTTGGCATTGGCCTTTCCTTCCCCTAACACAAGAAGTGAGAAAAAATGATACTCCTCTAGGTTGGCTGGGCACCTGTGTGCCAGCATGACCAGGACCACCTGGAAATGGCTGCTCTGGGGACCTGGCCTAAGCTCCTGTCCGTTTCTCAGTTGAGGTTTGTTGAATGTTGCAGAAAGCCTGGCTGTGAAGACGTTGGTCAGATGAACGGCTGTGCCTGGGAGTCACAAGTCACAAAACTACTCGCCTGGGGAGAGCAGACACAGTATTAGGGCCTCGGAGAATGGGAGTAAGTACTTTTAGTCCACTTGGGAGGGAGGATGTCAAGAACACCAATGTTTTCCTGGGAAGGCAATACCTTTTAATCCAGTAATTCCAAGTCTGAGGATTAGACTCCATGAGAAATCATCTGTGTGACACCGGCACATTAACTTCTGAGAGCTGCTTTCCCTCTCGGTGGTGTGCGTGGAATGATGTTGGCACCGCCAGGGGTTAGCAGTGTTAATGTTGGGAAAGTCCTTGGGTACAGTGCCTTACAGCATCCGGACTGGGTTGCGCAGTTCCACGGGGCACCGTTCCCAGCATGGGTAGCGCTGGAAGCTGTGGAACGTGGAGGCCCTAGGCAGCCAATTAGGACAACAACTGTTGGCATTACTGGCTTCTCCTTTAGACACAGGACAGGAAATACACTCTTTGCTCTTTCTGTTTCATTATTGTTGCTTTATAGCCTCTATATAGGCGGCAGGGTTCATTTTAAAAGAGCCTACGCTGATAAAAGAGGTTCCCTGGTCACAGTCCCCATTTTTCTTAACTAATTTGGGAAAGTGAATGAATTAAGGGACTTGGATCCCCAGTTTCCTCACTGGTCAAATGAGAGTGTTAGACCAGATAATCTAATACTCTTTCATGAATTCTCTGATGTACAGCCTTTTATCCCACCTAGTACAGCTGCCCACAGGAATCTTGTTCTCAAAATGGCAATGAAATGCATTGAACGTGAACTCCCAGAGGATAGGGGAAATGGGTCAGACTTCTACAAATACGTGGCATGTAGGAGCTGGCAAGAAAAGGAAGCTGTCAGACTATCCCCCCTCTTCCTTGATAAAGTACCAGTTCAATCTGCTTAATAATTACTGCAACTGTTTCACAGAGAAAAGGTCGGTAGTGAGAGCTCAGGGAGCAAGCAGGTTATGGGAAGGTATTAAAAACTGTGCTTATAATTAAAGCAGACCCTCCTCATCCTCTTTTTCATCCTCCTTCTCGCCTTCCTCCTCCTCTTTGTAATTTGAAGGAGTTGAACAGTTGGCTCAGAGACCTCAGGAGGGGCTGGAGCCGTGTCCAGTGGGAGCACACCTCTGTCCCCATCTCCCCGCAGTTGCCCACGGTCATTAATGCAGAATGAGGACACACATAAGCCCCTTGAGAAGGAAAACCATCACATCCACTCCCACTTTCCTAACAGGTTTTCTAAATCTTCAATAAGTTTTTTGTTAGCTGGGAATGAATGTCTGAATTTAGGCTTCAAAATGTTCCTCCCCCCCACCCCCCAATCTGTATAATTACTGTTGTTTTCCTGAAGCCTTTCAAAATACTATAATTAACAGATTGGCAGATAACCCATATAACTGCAGTTAAGGCAAATATAGTATGCAGCTGTCTTTGCATTAAGTGATTAAATCAAATAGCATAGTTTTGAAGTGCATTTATAAAGCATAAATTTACCTCCTGGCAAAACTGTCTTAAGTAACACACCCTACACCATCTGTTCACTCAGTATTAATACCATATTTCCCAGGACTATAGCTACGGAGAGCAGAGCTACCAGCTGTGCAGAACCAAGAGGTGCTGAGGGATCCTTTCGAATACTCAGCAAGTTTTGGATCCTCTTAAGAATGCTTGCAGTGATGGTGCATCTGAAATCGACATGCATGTAGACACACATGCATGCACATACACCCATGTACATGCACACACATGCACATGTAGGCCCATGCACACACACACACACACACACACACACACCCCACCTCAGGATACAGATGACTGTATACTCCCTTTCCATGACCAAGTCAATACACTGGTATGAATTTAAATGCATTTATCCAAGCACTTATTCCTGCACTCAGTTATTCATTCAGCAGTGATTTATTCAACGCCTCTCTTGGTCTGACTAGGTAGTAAGTGGTAGGGATTACAAAGGTGAATGGTGGTGGCCCTGCTTTCATGGAGCTCACAGTCTAGCACAGACATCTCAGTAATAGACTAACTACAATAAGTTGTGGTGGTTTTGAGACAGGATAGAAACCCAAGCAAACCTAACCTCATGTATAAAATCAACACACATATTTTGCAATTCAAGAACATGGACAATAAAAAGGTTCAGTCTTCAGAAATATTTCCAGAACTTGCCGTGAGCAGCGGTTGGCTCAGTGATCAACACAGAAAAAGACATTAACAATCTGGGAAGGAAAACCGAAGCTAGCTGGGAAAGGGAATGCTAAATTGGATGATTCAGACGACTGCACAGGGTGTTAGAGATTCTGAACCAGTGCTGAGAAGTGGGAGTCCTAAGCTGGTTCGCGAGGTCGTCAGTGGTCAGCAGCCCTGGCTGCACACTCCCCAGGGCCAGGTCCCACCCTGTATAAATTAGATTAGGAAATCTGGGGAGGGGGCTTGGAACTGTCTCTCTTATTTCTACATTCCTGAAGTCATTTGAATGAGCCTTGTGCGTGCAAGGTCGGAGCTTACGAAGTCATAATTTGCAGTTAGGAGGGAGTGTGCAGGTCACCGAGGCCAGGGTCCTCGTGTCATAAATGAAAACATGGAGGTGCAGAGACAGGAAGTGGATTTCCACAGGAAGTGGTCTCACAGCTAACTCAAGGCAGATAGGGAACCAGTTTTCCAGTTTCAAAACTGGGGGTCTTTTTATTTCATGTCACTTTCCCGGTTTTCAGCATATAGTGAACATCAAAGCCAGCCCCAAAACGTTCATTTTCTCATCAAAGTTTTCAAAATGAGAGTACTTTTGGGGATGAAAGCAAAGAGCAAGTATACAAATTAATCAGGTGGAAATAAAAAATCAGATGTTATTTTGTGAAGGAAAGTGGGAGTAGGCAAATATTGTGGTCTACCTAAAACACCATGAATGCGAGCATCTAAGCTCATCTTTTCTTGCCGTTATTATATGCTAGTTCTTCAGCAGCATCACTTACTTGACCTTCTGGGGGACTGTTGCACAAAATCTTTTCTCCCCAAGAATCCATTTCTCTTAAGGAAACTGTAATGCCTTCTCATTAGATAGCCCCAGAGCATTCTGTTCTTGCGGTTTCATCTAAAAAGATACAGACTTGCCTGGCCAGTGTGACTCAGTGGTTGAGTGTTGACCTAATGAACTAGGAGTTCACGGTTGGAATCCTGGTCAGGCAGGGCACATGACCAGGTTGCAGGCTTGATCCCCAGTGTGGGGTGTGCAGGAGGCAGACAATCAATGATTCTCATCATTAACGTTTCTATCTCCCTCTCCCTCTCCCTCTCTGAAGTAAATATGTAAATACATATATATGTGTGTGTGTGTATATATATACTTTCCCCTGATTAAGTCTGAGTGACACAGCTGCCAGGCTGGCCTGCAGGTTGCAGGCTGCCAAAGAGATCTTCTGAGTTTTGTTTTACATCAACATTTATTACTGTATCAGCAGCTACATTTGATGTGCGTGTAATTTATTAGCACTCTTTATCTGGAGGTAGATCCAGATTCCATACTTCTTATGAATCACATACCCTCCGGGCATCTTTTTAATCTAACTTTTGTTAACTGTCACTTGTAAAGAACATTTCGCCTTGCCAATTCATAAAGAAAACGAGTATCTGGCCTACCCCAATATTTTTCATTTTATTAGTCAATGGGAGTTGGCTTTAAACTCCCCAGCTTATAATTTATAACCGGAACAGGCAATTAAATCATTTTAGGATGTGTTCAAGCACAGCTCAAAGTTTTAACGACGCAGTTCCCTTCTCTCAGAGCCCCTCCCGTCGAAAAGGCTCTCACGTTTTAACAAAGCAACAATCCTCCTTTTCTGTTTTTCCTTGGGGTCACATGTGCATTGAAACACTTTATGAGAACAGTCATGTGGGAAGTGCAGTGAATCTCCAGGAAGGAAAAAACAAAACAAAACAAAACGGGAATCCCTTGAGGTCATATAAAAATTAAGTGAAAGGATGGCACAATTATTTTGACAGCAGGTGGGATCTCTAAGCTGTTAATTAAGAGACTAACCATGAAGAACATGAAGACTCAAGTTTCCAGAGGTTTGCTGATTCTCTGCTGGTATTTTGAAGAGATTTGATTGTACGGTACTATTTTTAAATCTCATTTTACAGCTTTAAAAAACGACAGAGGAAGCACCTGAACACCATGGTCATCCCTGAGGGGACAGGGGTAAAAACCACTGTGTGCAAGGTTTCCATTGTACATCATTCAGAGCTGTGTACCCTGTGGACAAAAGACTGCTCATTGTGAGAATTAGGTGATAAAATTAAACATGCCCATGCTAGGCCAGCTACTACATCAGGCGATTTGCTGCCCTAGGCAGCAGGCTGATGGGATACATAGTTGGATGGACAGACTTAAGAATTAAGAGATGGGCAGGCAATATTAGTACTCAGGTAAACACATACAACCCAGTATTAGCTAGCTAGGCCATCTCCATGCCAAATAGGAAAGAGCGAGAAGAACCAAGAGAATTGCAAAAATGGTGGATGGGTTACACCCTCACTAATGACCATGAAAGTAGCGCAAGCAGCACTCTGAGTCCTTTCTGGCAGGGACTTTGTCTACCCGCAGCATCTATCCCAATACTTGTCATTCAGTAGTGGGAGTTCAATAATGTTGGAAAAATAGAGGTGGAAGAAAAGGAATAAAGGAGGACTCTTAGATGCAAAAGCTATCAAATTCCATATCGGTGAACAAGAATGGGATTTTCCATTAGAGTTGAAAAAAATCTTAATATAGCAGAAGGAATACAACTAAATTAGAAATAAGTACATAGATATTACTCTAGAAAGCCTGGAAGAGGCCTTCATGAAGGGAAGGCAAATTAGAGACAAGGCTGAGGTGTGGGTGGAATGTGCAGGGCTGTGTGGTCCATGACAAACCTGTGGGGCCCAGTTTCTTATATAAAATGGAGAGTTAAACTAATGCTCCCCTTAGATCCTTTCCAAGTTCTGAGGTGCGTTTTTCAATGCCTGTGCTCCATTCTTATCTGATTCCCTGGAAATAAACATGATGATTTTCTCTGCAGGGGAAGGGAGGCAGAGAGCAGAAATGTTGGTCATTGTATTGTTTTCCAGCTACGTTGTGATTTGAAACATTTTTCTTATTTCCCAATGTGATTTTTTGTTATAAGAAACTCTAACATGCTAAGTCTCTGCAGGATTTCTTAAAAGTAACACCTGGAAAAATGGATTTGAGACAAAAATTGCTTTTAAAAAAGTCTCCAAAAACACAGCTATATGTTATGTTTTTGCGACTACATGTGTCAGGTGCCAAAACCTTTGTATTCTTTCTTTTTGAATGATAATCATTTAGTAATATTTAGTACAAGAGGCCCAGTGCACAAATTTGTGCTCCAGTGAGGTCCCTGGCCTGCAGGATCAGGCCGAAACTGGCTCTCCGACATCCCCCGAGGAGTCCTGGATTTTGAAAGGGCACAGACCAGGCCGAGGGACCCCACTGGTGCACGATCTGGGCTGGGAACGGACATGGGAGGTTGGCCAGCCTGGGAGGGACCGCAGGAGGGCTCTAGGGCACGTCCAGCCCTTCTCGCTCAGTCCAGGTGATGGGCTGGACTCCAGCAGTAAACTAACCTATTGGTCGGAGCGTTTTTCCCCTGGTGGTCAGTGCACGTCATAGCAAGCGGTTGAGAGGCCTTAGCAAATCATTAGCATATTATGCTTTGATTGGTTGAACGGACGACTGGACGACCAGACACGTAGCATTTAGGCTTTTATTATATAGGATGAGGCTGTATGATAGAGCCTTACTCATTGTCTTACGCTTTCAAGTCAGGAATTTTCATCTCCTCTGTCAAGAATCTGGTGAGGTCCATTCTTCATCCCTAGACTGGGCCGTCTGCACTTTCCAAATGCAATTCAGACATTCATGCAGCCATAGATGTCCTCCTACATGTTCACACTGATGCACTCACAGAGTGCAGAGTGGGGAATACCTGTGCCCACAGTACTTGTTTCTACTCTGCAGAGGGCTGGCAACAGAATGTCCCTGTTAGAAAATGACAATTACACATTGATTTTTCAGAGAGGAAATGACAAATAAGGGAGACACACAAAAAGTCAACAAAAGGCATGGTAAAGCAAAACACGGCAGGTTTATCCCAATGGAGAAATGCTTGGGAGAGAAAGAGAACTTCAGTGGCATCTGCTCACCCAACACTGGGAGGGGCTCAAAGTCAGAGTAAGGGCTGAGGTTAAAGGACTCACTAGAGGGTCACCAGGCGAAGGCTGAAATGGGGTGGGGCCGCCTTGGAGTCGGTCCTCAGCAGGTCAGCATTATGGGGCAGTGACGTTAACTTGCAGAAATAATAAAAATGGAACAC
The DNA here is from genome assembly GCF_000412655.1 of Myotis brandtii. Lineage (NCBI taxonomy): Eukaryota > Metazoa > Chordata > Mammalia > Chiroptera > Vespertilionidae > Myotis > Myotis brandtii. The sequence continues at coordinate 68,168 of NW_005369238.1, forward strand.
TCTATCTTGGTTAAGAGAATCAAGCGATAGGCTTGCAAGACTGTGTCCCATGGATTATTGAGCTTAGAGCTGGCTAGATGCACTCAGAAAATAAATGGGATCTTCTGAATAAAGACATTTCAGGTCCTGTAAAGCTCCTATTGATTCTGTTAGTATTTTTAAAAATAACTACTATTTATCAAGTGATGAGGGATTTTTACCTCTGCTTTCCAGGTAAAGAAACGGGGAAAAAAAATAAGTAAATTACATTTCCGAAATTATGCAGCTGGTATGTTACAAGGTAAGAGTTTGAAATCATGATATTAATGTGATTCTTTTATGTTTTTTCTTATCCTCACTGGAGGTTGTGTGTGCGTGGTTTTTGTTTGTTTGTTTGTTTTTAAATATATTTTATTGATTTTTTTTACAGAAAGGAAAGGAGAGGGATAGAGAGTTAGAAACATCAATGAGAGAGAAGCATCGATCAGCTGCCTCCTGCACACCCCCCACTGGGAATGTGCCTGCAACCAAGGTACATGCCCTTGACCGGAATCGAACCTGGGACCCTTCAGTCCCCAGGCCGATGCTCTATCCAGTGAGCCAAACCGGCTAGGGCGTGTGTGTGCGTGTTTTTAAGTGATGTTTTAGAGAGAGAATGGAGAGAGAGAAACACTGATGTGAGAGAGAAACATCAATCAGTTGCCTCCCATACGCACCCCAACTAGGGATCGGACCTGCAACCTAGGTATGTGACCAGGAATGGAACCCCAAATTTTTGGTGTACTGGACGATGCTCCAACCAACTGAGCCACCTGGCCAGGGCTGATTCTTTTAATTATTTGGTTTTTAAATGTAGTGTGCATTTTTATTTCCTTGGATTTTCCCCAATATTATTTAAAACCCATGACAATGTTAGAACCACAGTTGTAATAAGAAGATCCCATTGGTTTTGCCTAAAGCAGAACCTAATAAAAGGTTGAGAAGTTGAAATTTTTCACTTTGAGGAGGTGATTGTGATGTTGACAGCCGTTGAAACCAAAATCTGTTCCTCTCCAAGGGATTTTAAGACAGTAGGACTGATAGATGGACAATTTCTTAAACTATATTATTAGTAAACAATTTGAAACTTATAGAAAAGTTGCAAGGATGGTAAAGGCTCCCCGATACCCTTCACCCAGCTTTACTTAGTGTTTATCATTTATCCAATTTGCTGTTTCCAACCCTAACCCTAACTCTAACCCAAAACTAACCCGAGTGCCAACCCTAACCCAACCCTAACCCTAACCACAACCCCAACCCTAACCTAACCCTAAACCCAACCCAACCCAACCCAACCCTAACCCTAACCCTAATCCTAACCCTAACCCTATCTCTATGAACATTATTCTTTGTTCCAAACTTTTGAAATGCGGTTGCATCCATCATGACCCTTTGCTTCTAAATTCTTCAGTGTGGATTTCCTAAGAAAAAGGATAGTCCACTACAGTTATTAACTTGTGTAACTTTAACATGGACACTCTTAACTGATCTCTATCTCAATTTTGTCCCTTAACCCACCCGGAAATTCCCGTACAGCATGTTTTTCCTCCAGTGCAGGATCCATCAAGAATAACCTATGGTGCTACTTATTGTGCTCCTTTAGTGTACTTTACATTGTGTCTTTTTAGTCTCCTGATGTCTGTCTTTTAGGATGTTGACGTTTTTGAATAATGCAGTCAATGAACCATTGTTAGAGCTTCTTCTTCTCACCTGGAAATAGTTTTCCTAAAGTTCATTTTTGCTTAAACTTCGAAGGATATTTTTAGTGATGGGAGTCCTTTGGTCTTTGAAATCAATCAGGGAGCCCACTGGTGTGGCTCAGTGGTTGAGGTCAACCTATGAACCAGGAGGTCATAGTAGTTTTACTTGTCAGGGTACCTGCCTGGGTTGTGGGCTCGATCCCCAGTGTGGGGCATGCAGGAGGCAACAATCAATGATTTTCTCTCATCATTGACATTTCTATCTCTTTCTCCCTCTCCCTTCCTCTCTCTGAAATCAATTTTTTAAAAACATATTTTTTTAAAAATGATCAGTCAGGGATACAGTTGGGCCACACATGATCATGCCAGAGATAGGATGAATGAAGGGCATGCTCTGAATAGAAATGTGTTTACTCTGGAGCAAGAGTCGGTCGGGTTGGTCAGTCCTTCGTGGGCAGGCAGCTCTGCAAATGGTATTGAAATAGAAGAAAACTGAAAAAGAGGAGCTGGCATCTCCTGAAACTTCATCCCAGGATGGAAAAGGTTTGGGAATCTTGGGCAAGGTGTGACTCGTTAGCATTAACAAAGGAATTGTAAAAAAAAATCAAATAGGGAAATGATAAAGTGCTTAAGTTTTCCACTTAAGATCTTAAGAATTAAGACCATAAGTAGTATGGATCCTTAAACATCTAGCTAGCATGGGTAGATGAAACAGATACACCATGTTATAAATGGCCCCATCAGCTATGTTTTAACAGCTTTATGGAGGTGTAACTGATACCCCAAAACTTCACATATTTAATGGATACAATTTGATAGGTTTGAACATATGCATACACTTGTGAAACCATAAACACAATCAAGGTAATAAACATATTCATCACCTGCAGGGCAGGGCTGAGTCTCTGAAAACCTCTGATCAGATACTCTCTCATCTGTGCTCAAGGATGGAGCAGAGATGTTCCTAATGATCTGAGAATCTGTGCCTTCAGCAAGGGACTGCTGGTGGGAATATCAACTGAAGACCTCCTGCAGGAAACCTTTGTAATGAGTTTTCAGAGAAAAAACAATGGGAAATTATTTTTTATCCATGTTAAAAATGAGTAACAGGGATGAAAAACTGATCTTAATTGGTTTAATCCAGAAAAGCATATTATTCATGAATGGTGAATGAATGCAGCTTGCCTAGAGAGAGCAGTGAGAATTAAGTCCTAGACTCTCATTCTTTCCTTGTCTTTCAGCATCAATCCAGAGCCAGGAAGAGGATCAAAGGTAGAACATTGACAGGTAAGTTTCTGCCCATCCAACTCTGAGCTTTCCAAGGATTAACTTTAAACTTTCCTCTCCAGGTCCTCAGTCTCTGAGACGTCAGTGTCTGGGGAGAGACCTTCTCAGAAACAGCCTTTAGTAGGGAGGTCCAAGCAAGGACGTTAAGAACCTGGAAGGTGCTCAGATTCCCTGCTCTGACCACAGGAATGAGAGAATGATGGAGCTGGGCGATGGGGCTTCCCACGTGGTGATGGTGTGAGATGCAGTGAGCATTAGTCAGGGTGATCAGGCAAACAGCACCCATAGGAGGTGTGCACATAGAGAGATGTATTTAAAGAACTGGCTCACTTGATTATGAAGACTGCAAGTGTGGAATCTGCGGGTGGGTGAGTGAGCTAGAAACCCAAGAAAGAGCTGATGTGGTTCAAGGCCGAAGGCCATCTGTTAAAAAATTTCTCCTTGCTTGGGGGAGGTCATTCTTCTGTTTAAGTCCTTTAAGGGACTGAATGAAGGTCACCAGCATTATGCATGGCCATATTCTTGACTCAAATGCACTGATTTAAATGTTAATCTAATTCAAAAGTGCCTTCACTTAAAAAAATCCACTCTGTATGGGTGTTGACAACTGCACAGTCATATATCTTAATTTTTTTCTATAGCTATTTTGTTTTGCCCTAACAAATTTCAGTTTCCACTTAATGTGCTATTTGTGACAAATCTTTCTTTTTTTCCTTTATTGCTCCAATCATATTACTAACTTTGTTATCTCGGCTCATGCCTTTATTTGAAAATATAAAATTTTCCATGCTTATGTTTCTGGACTAGAAAAATAAGTTTATAATATCATTATTCTGAAAGCATTAATGTTAATTTAATCATCAATTAAGCTTATATAGATATGATAAGCTGTCGTGTTTTCATAAGAAATTCAAATGAACACATTACAGTGCTGCATTGGTGAATAGAAGAAAAAGAAAGCATTTGAACTGAATCCATTGGCATTGACTAAATCAACAGTTATAAATGGCACTAGAAAAGATGGGCCAGCACCTCACACATAGTACAATACATTACAAGATGCAACCGTTACAGCAAAGTGGAAAATGAACATTGTATTGAATTAAAAAATAGTTCGCAATGTCTATCAATGGACATTTAGGTTGCTTTCAGGGATAATGTGAATAATGCTGCAATGAGCATGAGAGATCAGTTTTCCCTCTGAGAT
>NW_005369238.1:72784-119367 GCF_000412655.1 Myotis brandtii
GGATTGCTGAATTATATGAAAGTTCTATTTCTAATTTTTTGAGCATCCTCTATACTGTTTTTTAATACTTTTATTGATTTCAGGGAGGAAGGGAGAGAGATATAGAAACATCAATGATGGGAGAGAATCATTGATCAGCTGCTTCCTGCACACCACACTGGGGATCGAGTCCACAACCCAGGCACGTGACTTGACAGGGAATCGAACCGTGACCTCCTGATTCATATGTCACTGAGCCACACTGGCTGGGCCTCCATACTGTTTTTTATAGTGGCTACACCAGTTTATATTTCCAACAATAGTGCACAATAGTTCTCCTTTTTTTAAAACAAAACAAAACATATTTTAATTGATTTTAGAGAGAGGAAGGGGGAAACAGAGAAACATCAATGTGAAAGAAACATTGATTCGTTGCCTCCCACACACGACCTGCCTGGAGATCAAACCTGCAACTTGGGCAAATGCTGTGACCAGCAACTGAACCTGCCACCCTTTGGTGAACGGGACAGTGTTCCAACCAACCGAGCCATGCCAGCCAGCGCTACAGTTCTCTTTCCCCACATTCTCACAAAATCTTGCTGGTTTTTTAATAACAACTCTCCTCTGTGGAAGACATACAGATGTCCAACAGGTACACGAAAATGTGCTCAGCATCACTAGTCATCCGGGAAATGAAAATCAAAACCACAATGAGATGTCACCACCTCAGCTGTGGGCCAAGGCTGCAAACTTTCTAGGAAGCCCCCAGCCAATATCTGGGCATGTGTCAGGGATCCTAGCACCTGGCCATTTTGGCAGGCTGTGTCTACTCAACAATCTTCTATTCCCAGTTCCCGTTGGGTGCACTGAGAGTTTGTCCCAAGCTCCCCTGCCCAATCCTGCCCCCTGCCTACATGTCTGTCCCAAGGGTCAGATCTGCACTGCCATCCTAGGGTGTTCCTTGCCCAAACCTGATTCCTTCTTCATCTTTCACGGGTATCCTCACCCTCTCCCCCCATAAACCTCTTGCTGTTCAAATTCCATTTTCATCTCTGCTTCCAAGTGACACGGTCCTTCAATTGTGCTCCTTTTCTTCCCCGCTGTGGCTGCTTGAAAATTTCAGTGTTTCCCATCCCTTCTTGGGGACATTTTTAGATTTTCTGGCTGTAGAATCCCACATATTTTTACACATAACATACTGTAATCTATTTTGCTAAAGACTATATTATCAAGAACTCTAAAATAATCTGTTCCCATCTCCTAAAGTCTTCCCCCCCCCTTTTTTTGTTAATCCTCAGAATTTTAAATGTAACCTAACTCAAATAATTCCAGAGTCGCAGCCACCTTGCCCAGCCTCCTCCTTTTATAGATGCTGCGATTGAGCGGAGAGCCAGAGCAGTTAAGTGACTCATCGCCAATTGCTAGAACTATAAAATGAATTTCCTTTATAAGTTAATTGTCTCGAGAGAATTTCTCCACTCTCATGACATTTCTAATCAGGAAGTGTCAGCTCCTGGCACTAAGCTGCTCATTTACTCATCTTATTAAATTACTTTCTAATATATTTAACTAAGATTATTGTACTCCCTGCGGTTTGATAGATTTGCTCCCTGTATGTGATGAGTGGCTTCGCCTCGAGGGTATATATTCCATATATTCCAGGGAAAGCTCTTTGTCCATGGCTAGATTAGCAGGTAACAGGATGATCATGGAAAGCCCATTGATATATGCATTCTTTAATGAGACTAGGCCAGCAAGTTAATACAGAGTGCAGTATCCAAAGGCACAGGGGATGGATAATGAAAAATGAGTTGATGTAATCTATAGCATGTTTTCTGAAAGCGCCCTTAGTTTCTTTGTGCTATCCACAGGCCCCGCCCCCTTCTTCATCCAAATGGCCACTGCTCTGATTGTCCATTATGCGATCAACAGTTAACCCCAGGGGACAGCATCTAGGATTTCCTAGGATGGCTTTATCAGCCTCCTTCCCTGCAGACTGTGTGGTGCATCTTGGGAAGAGAAACTCCAATTAACTACCAAAAGGTAAGATAGAACTGGGGGTGCCTCATCAGACTTGGGTAGGAGGCAAGGAGGGTGGCAGTTTATAACAATTATACTTTACGGTCTTGAAAGGATTAAACACATACACACCCAGTTAATTTGCCCCCCAGGAGACATGCAAGCGATTATCTTCCCTTAAGTAATTCTGTCAAATGTATCCATGCTTTCATTAACTGCTGAAATAATTTTTTCTATCCATTGTAGGGTTATACTGTACTTTTTTTGTGTTAATAAGCATTTATCCTCTTACCTTATACTATTACAATCATTAACTGTGGTGTGTAAATGTACTAGTTATTACTGTCTAACTTTTGTTGAAAAAAAAGCACAATAAGAGAGTGAAGGTGGAAAAAACATCACACACAAAGCTTGCAGCCAGAGTTTCCTGCCAAGTAGCCAGGCACTGAATTTCTGACATTTAGTTCCTGTTCCCAACAGCTATGCCCTGTGGTTTTATTGAAAGAGAATACTGATCAGCCCAGGAAACATAATATTCTTGAGAAATACACATCTTGGAATTTTTGGGGGAAAAAAGAAATTGGAAGAAAATATTCATGAGTTCCTTTCCTTCCTTCTTCCCTCCCTCGCTCGCTCCCTCCCTTCCTTCCTTCCTTCCTTCCTTCCTTCCTTCCTTCCTTCCTTCCTTCCTAATGGGGAAACATTCACTGTGGACCAGGAAGGCATCAGATGTAAGATACAGGTAAGATATGGTAGCTTCTGGTCAGCAGTATCCATTTATAAAATTGGTTCACACACACACACACACACACACACACACACACACACAAAGGGTCCAGTGTCAAAACGAACCATAACCGTAAGGAAAAGTGAAATTAAATGCTGGTAAGTGATTTAAAAAAAAAAGGCATTTCGGGGCAGCAAATGCATGTATACATGGCTCAGCTACTGAAAAAGGGTCTCCTAGCTGTCAAAGCACTTCAGGGAGGTTGTGGATAAGCAGTATCTTGACTATGACTTCTTTTATACACAATATTTTAAATGAAACAAAATCTGGGGGAAATGTAGCAAGTGCTGCCTCTTCACTCTGCAGTATGTTAATGTGTCAGATTGGTTGTGCAGTTGAACAGCTTGAGGGAATGGCAGTATTTTAATAATATTTTTTATGTTAACCTGGCCTTTAGAAATACTCTGTTTACCTGTAAGATGTTATTAGCTTAAGTACCTGAAATGCAACTTCTATAGAGATCTATCCCCTGCTGTTTATTATTTGTATTAGCAGAGTGGCATTTGTCTATTTTTAAGGAAAGGAATTGGGTTAGATTTGGGGAAGGAAGTGTTGATTATGGAAGGATAAAAACAGGTGACTGCAGGGTTGTCATGGTTGAATATATAGGATCCAGTAGTTCTTTATCATGTCACTAAAGGTCCGGTGCATGAATTTGTGCTCGGCCTGGCTGGTGATTGGGGCTCATTGGGGCCATCTTTCCTAGTCCCGATCGGGGCTGATTGGGGCCAGCGGGCCGGGGGGAGGGACTGCGGGAGGTTGGCTATGGGAGTGCACTGATCAGCAGGGGGCAGCTCCTACGTTGAGTGTCTGCCCCCTGGTGGTCAGTGCAAATCATAGCAACCAGTCAAGCAATCCTTCGGTCCTTCGGTTGCTTAGGCTGTTATATATATAGATACTTTGTGACCATGAGAACAAAAAACAAATGATGAATCAGTTTCTTAATATTTGCAAACTAGAGGCAGCAATAATGGAGCATCTTGGAAATATATACATTATATGCAGACCTAGTTTTTTTTTCTTTCTTCTAAAAGCCATTTCACACACACTGTTAAAGAAGGGCCATTGACCCAGATCAAGACTCTGAAGTACAGAAAGGTGTCTGTGCTTAGCTCCAAGCTGCACTTATTTATGCTTCTTGTGCATGGTGTATTAAAGAAATCTACATGTTTTTGCGCAGTGTGGCTCAGTGGCTGAGGGTTGGCCTATGAACCATGTTTTGATTCCTGGTCAGGGCACATGCCCAGGATGCAGGCTTGATCCCCAGTGTGGGGCGTGCAGGAGGCAGCTGATCAATGATTCTCTCTCATCATTGATGTTTCTATCTCTCCCTCCCCCTTCCTCTCTGACATCAATAAAAAAAATATATTTTTTTAATCTACATGTTTTTGTGACATTTCTTGTCCTTTTTTCATTAACTAATCTGTCTATATATGAACAATCTAAATTACCTGATTTAAAAATGCCTTAATCCAATGTCATTGGGAAGCGACTCTCCAGCAGCTGCCCGGCCCCTCTCAGCAGCATCTCCTCAGAGACTGATGGAGGTCTTGTCCACCACACTGAATTATGCATAGCTGGACGGCGATTTCTTGGCAGGAAAAAAAAAATGTGACACGGTCAATTAACGTTAAATATGGACTAGGCTTTCTCTTAGGACATGAATTAAAGAAAGAGGCTTCTTTTTCCAGAGTGACGTATGGAGGCCTTCAGTCATGTTTGCACAAAGGGATTTAACTGTCACACCATAGAGCAAAACGCTGAATCCATGATGCCAGCTCAGCCCTCCACTGCTGGCTGGTTTCAGAAGGAAGTCCCAGCGCTTCTCGGAAATGACTCCGTGATCAGGAACTCTCCGTGGCTTTGCTACTGTTTCACTCACCTCGTATGGCCTTTGGCTGAGGGGGGCCTGCCCTTCACCCACAGGCTGTGGTTCGGGGCAGTTCTTAAGCAAATTACAATAATGATGTCAACCATGAGACTCAGACCAAATCTCCCGGAAAGAGGCCCCTTTCCAGCCTCCCCCAGGAAAGCCCAGTGAGCGACCCGCTGGAGTTCAAGAGTCTGGGAGAGAATATACGGGAGCAGCTAGGAGCCCCTCGGACGGGCAGTTAGCAAACCTCAGAACGTATCAACTCCAAACTTAATATCCCTTTGTTGGTTCACTTCCTTATTCGTTTCTTCTTCCCTCTTTTTAGTAACACATTGGAAGAGGATAAAAATATGGTCTCTACTTTTCAAAGCAAAGTAAGCCAAGCACGCAAAGGAGGTTGTTAGGACATGCCTGTTGCAAACTTGATTCCTCCTAACAGATCCAGTCTTTGCAAAAGCCTGGATCACAATCTCTTATTAGCGGTTCTCAACCTGTGGGTCGCGGCCCCTTTGGGGGTCAAACGACCCTTTCACAGGGGTCGCCTAAGACCATTGGAAAACACATATATAATTACATATTGTTTTTGTGATTAATCACTATGCTTTAATTATGTTCAATTTGTAACAATGAAAATACATCCTGCATATCAGATATTTACATTACGATTCATAACAGTAGCAAAATTACAGTTATGAAGTAGCAACGAAAATAATTTTATGGTTGGGGGTCACCACAACATGAGGAACTGTATTAAAGGGTTGCGGCATGAGGAAGGTTGAGGACCACTGTCTTAGATCCTTGTCGTGATGCCGCAGCTGATATTCAGTCCTGAGGCTTGGCTAAGGATGTGATAGGTCCGTTCTGTTGCAGGGATGGGCATGTAGCTGGGTGTTCACTTCTCCGCAAAGGAGGAGTTTTTCTGCACGGTTAGCACTGCCATCTCCGATGGTGTTCCAGTGCCCCCTGAGGGCTGCTCAGTGTAACCGAAGCAAACAAACATGTGGCTTCACGTGAAAGATTTCACCCTGCAGAGCAAGGCTGGGGGTGTGGCTCCCAGGGTCTCCGAAGTAAAGATTAGCTGCCAGTCATCAAGAAACCCAATGTCATTTGAAGTACGAGGTGCCACAAGCCAAAAGATAGAAGCCATAAACACATACAATATTAATAAAGCAATTACGGTAAGTGCTGTAACATTCTGCTTTGCAAATCTCTTGCCACTTCAAGAAACATCTGTCTCCGCCACTAGACATTACTGTTCAAAAAAACCCACCAAACTAACAAAACAAAACAAGCTGTGCTTTGTGTTTTCGCTTTTCGTTCAGTATCCTGATCAGTCAGTCCCCTGCCAAAGCTTCAATACCAATTTCAGAGTCTATTCCCTGGGTTGGTTTTTCCAACCGATGTAGCCAGTTGTGCATAGTGAGCAGAGGGGCAATGAGCATCATCCTGCAAACTGCCTGATCCAATCACACATGGTGTCTCCGGAGGGTGGGAAGGAGAGTCCAGTGACCAGATGAATCCTTATTTAACAGAAACTGACTTGAGCTTTACCTTCCCCAGATCCTGAAAGTTGTTGGTCCCTTATCTTTTTTCGTTTGTTTTGTTAATCCTCATCTGAAGATATTTTTCCGTTGGTTTTTAGAGAGAGTGAGTGGAAGAGAGGGGGAGATACAGAGAGAGAGAAACATCGATGTCAGAGAGATGATTGGTTGTCTCCTGCGTGTACCCCGACCAGGGCCAGAGATCCAGCTTGCAACTGAGATACGTGCCCTTGACTTAGAATCGAACCTGGGACCCTTTGGTCCAAGGGCCGAGGCTCTGTGCACTGAGCCAAACCAGGTAGGGCTGGTCCCTTATTTTTTTTTTTAAAGAAATTCCTTCCGTGACTTTGTTACTGGTCAATAAAATTCAAATCCAGCTGAGGGAGAGAGGAGCCCAGAGACCACTGGACATGGTTTCAGAAAACCCGAGACCTGGGTGCCATCCCAGTTTGATCGGGTATGGCACAAACTCTCTGAAAGTCTCACTGTCTTCCTTTTGGAATAAGGAGTTTCATTTTCCTCCAGCTGTCTCGAGGTCAAATGGAAAATGTTCGTGGAAATGCTGTGGGCGCTCTAGAGGCACATAACAATGTGAGGACCTTCCGCGAGGAGCATTGGATCCCAGAATAGCCCCTGGTTTCTTAGAGAACAATCGAGACAAAAAGAAGGAAATGACGACATAAAGATAATCGGGTGTTGAGTGCTGTATGATTGGGGGGGAAAAAAGAAGAAAAGAAGGCATGACTATAGGTTATTGTGGAACTCAAGCAGGTCGTCCATTAAAAAAGAAACAGCAAAACAATGATTCAGAAAACAGGATGCATGAAGGTTTGCTTCACTTGTGAAGGAAAGAAAATGATAAGGCCGTTATGATTTCTTAAATGGAAGATTCTAACAGAAGCCCACTCGCTTGCGGTTGTAAATCTGAGGGAGCAATTAGGTTACAACACCATTCTCTCAGATGTTTAAGTTAGAACCCTTAGGAGTCTACTTAGATTCCTTGTTCGTACATCACAAAACCCTGATTTAATTGGACACCAAATCTCTCTTCTTGCTATAATCTCTTAAAATGGGCTGCTTCTTTTTATTCTCCTTCCCACTGACTTTGTCCAGGCTAACTTCACTTTTTTTTTTTTTTTTGCCTGGACTACAGTGGCCCCTTGAATGACCTTCTGCCTGTGGTCTCTTTCTCCTTTCATCTGTTCTCTCCAAATTGGTAGCAGATGTCTTTGTGAAATTCACCTGGTGTGTCGTTTCCCACTTACATCCTCCAAATGGCCCCCTCCTCACCAACTGAAGGAAGGCCAAGCTCTTTATCTGGCCTGCAAAGCCCTGATGATCCAAGGCTCTTTGCCGAGCTCTTTGGCTCCACGTGTCCGTACATGGGCCATTCCTTCCACAGGACTTGCGGTTCCTGGAAAAGGAGGCTCTTTGGAGTCTGGCAGCGTGTTCTCTTCACTCCTGCCCACCAGGCCCATCACTTCGTATCTCCTTCTCCCTAGCTTCTTAGATAACCTGGAACAGGGCTGGGTGCTCACGTCTCTCGCTACAGACCAGGTTTAGAGCGCCATGCTCCCTGTATATGAGACACAGCATCGCAACATAGTGGAAGGAAAAGAGCTTTGGAATCAAACGAACCGGGATTTACGTACTAGCTTATAACCCTCTGTGGCATGTTATTTATATTCTCAGAGCCCCGTTTTTCCCATTTGTCAAATATGAATAGCAATGCCCACCTTCTCTGAGGATAGGCAATAATATACGTGAAATACCCCTTGCTGTACTTGACTCATTGTAGGGACTCAGTAAATGGTAGCCCCGGTATATGTTATTGCAATTGCTTTGTTAACTGAATTATCTTCCTCCTCTCCTTTAAGCTATCACCTCCTTGTAAAAAGGGGTTATATCTTTTTGTTTTTTCTTCTTGTTCATTTTTCTGGCCTGAGCACTTAGCAAAGTGCCTGACACATGCAAGTGTACAACAAAACTTTGCTCAAAGGATGACCAAACAAATAAAATAATGAAAACAAACATGAACAATGCAATCTCCAAATCTTGGGCACTGGAGAAGTTGTACTGTGGAGGGATTAGACATATGGCATTGATAGTGCCTACACATCTCAAGCATATTTGAAACATCATTAGATTTTTCTGGTTCTCGAACTCTCCTGAGCTGACAAATTAACCTGTGTGCTGACTGTGTCTCTCCCAAAAGGACAGCCACAAGCAGCATGAAAGGAAGGCTCCACGGATGGCATGGTCCGGGGTTGATTTATCTACTTCCTCTGGTTGTTTGAAGATTAAATCTGTGATGCCTACACAACATTGCATTTGACACTGAGGAGGGGCATGGCATGCGGAGCAGGAAGTGGAAAGAGATGGAGATCACCGGTCAGTCAGAAGCCAGCCAGGGGCGTGCCTTGAAGTTCCTGTGTGTAATTTGCATAGTAAGTCCTGTAGGGGATTTATTGAAGGGTTTAGACAGGGATGTGATAGAACCATATGTCTGCTTAGGAACATTTTCGGGTGTGTATAGGATGGTTCTGAAGGGAGCATATGTAAAGCAAAAAACATTATTTAGGAGGTTGTTGAATACCAGGCGAGGTGATGGAGGCCTGGCTAGGCAGCTGCAGGGGTGGTGAGCTGTGAAGGCACAGAGGGCCTCGGGCTTAGAAAGGCCTCGGGCCTGGTTTAATGCTCTGTGGTCACCTTTTGAAACATTTAATAATTTTTGAAAAATCGACCCCATGTTTTCATTTTGCCCCGGCTCTGCAGGTTCTTGAACGAGTCCTGGCAGAGGCTGCAGGAGAGAGAGTGTGAACGATGGGCTTTTGGACATGAGTGTTCTTCTGTGTCTTTGCTTTCTGTGTCGTTACTTCCTTGGTGTCCTCAGGTTAACCCCTGTCTGACCCCCGTGAGCTGTGGGTGTTGGGGTGAGAGGCATGTTCCAGCAACAGAAAAGGAAAGAGTTAATAGTTAGCCTTGTCCTTCCATAAGGAAGTCTCAAGGTCTCATCCATGCAATGGAAAGTCAGGATTTATTGAGAGTGGAAAAAATTATCTATGGTCTTTTTATCTCTCCCTGATTAAAACATAACATTTTATTTTATACCCCAGCTAGGGGTAAAATCGCATAAAGGATATGGGAAGCCCAGGGCCATCTCCTTCTAGCCTGAGGATTGTGACAGGAAGATATCAGAGAGGGGCTCAGGGGGGAAGTGGCCTCCTGGCAGTGAGGTTCCCACGCTGGGCAAACTTCACAGACCCCGTGACGACACAGAGGCAGCAATGACCGTGAGAGCCCGAGCTTCCGCCTCTGAGCAGCTGCCAGTGTTGCCAGATGACCGCTCCCCCACGCTCTCCCGTGCCCCACATCATGCAGGACTCCCACGCTTTGAGGCGGGGTTTGATCTTGGAGCAGAAGAGAGGACTTCCCAGTCCCAATTGCGGTTGGATTTCCTGATGGCATTTTGGGATGAGGGCTTGGAGTCAATTTTAAGTTAATTAACCAGTTAACTGCCACGTGTCCAAAATGGAAACCATCCCCACACACCACGATATTATGAATTTAATTTAAAAAATCATTTTTCAATGAATATTATAAAAAATATATTACAATTCAGGTGTTCTTGAATATTTTCAGTTGACAATTCTCATGAAAAATTATTTTTAAGTTGGTCTATAGATGTTTATGGTAGGCAAATGGGTAAGATAAACAAGTAAAGTATGCTATTTTTATTACCTAAATATGAGGTTGCAAATTCTTATCTGCTGCATATGCATAAACCACTGTTTGGCACTAAGAAAATAGAAATATGAAGACAGTCTTAATCTCAAGAACCTATGTGCCTATGAAAGTAGTTTTAAGTATATAAAATTGTAGCTTTAATATATATATATGTTTACATATATATGTATACACACACACACATATATATATATGTTTAACATACACCACAATACATGTCAACAGCTACGTATTGTTAAAAATGGTACATTTTGCATTCCCTAACTGCCGTAGCATGGAGTTTAGCATTATAATGATTCATTATACCTTTCTAACAATTTTTATTGTAACTTTCCCTTTTATCTTTTAATTAAGAATGACTTGTTTTTATAGGACCTTAAAGGGAAATATTAACTACCAGCATGAAAAATAGATTTATTCCCACCTCCCTGATTGGTATGCACATGTTAGGAAACGCTAGGCTTGTGCAGTCCTCCATACTTGCAAAATTCAAGAATGTCCTCTCTCAATGCAGAAAGTATGGACCCATCACTTTTTGGTATTCATTATTTTGTGCTTTCTCAGAGCTCTGTGTAGAAGATTCTGGCAGTGATACCTCTCCATCTTGATGTTCTCAGGTGCTCAAGTGTGTTGGGTGACGCCCACTGCATTTCTTACAGACACCTAATAGGACAGACATAGGATTGGCCTGGGAGCAGCTGCATTTCCCAAAGCTGACCTCCCACCTGTGAGCTTGCCTTAGGAACCGATAGCAAGTATAGCCTCCTTATTATTTGCAATTAGCCTGTAAGCACGGTATTAACACGCATTGTTTTGATTTTTGCGTTATTCCCCTGATGATTGAAATTGAACATACTCACTCTAGAAAATTAGGAAATGCCAAAATTCTTAGTGAAGCAGTCAAAATGTTTCTTATAAATTAACTTTTGATTTCTGTCCTGAATTATTGTATTTTGCTATAAACTCATAATTACTTCCAGTGGGAGTGTAGTCCATGCTGGGATTGTTCTAAGGGCTTCACATTCATTTCATTTTCATAACCCTATAAATTTTGTAATTTTCAGCATTTTTGATGAGGTAACTGAGGCTCGGAATGTTCATTAACTTTTCCAATGTCACACAGGAGCAGCTGATCTTTCTCTCTCATCGATGTTTCTAACTCTCTATCCCTCTCCCTTCCTCTCTGTAGAAAATCAATAAAACATATTTAAAATAAATATGTTGTGTTCTATTGATTTTGTTATCATAATCTTACATATTTAAATATATTGTAAGTTATAGATTTTCTGGTTGGGGGAAGAAACACTAGTTACTGTGTTACATTTTAACATAGATTTCCCCTTGCATCCTCATTTCAGGAAATAGTACACTAAGGGGGAGACACATCTCATGATGGAAGGAATGTAGAAGCCACAAATGATTCTGTTAGTGAGGGAAATGCCAGCATTCTGTGCTCCCTGAAAACCCCAGAAGATGGCACCTTCCACATGCCAGGTAAGTTGCAAACTATCAGGTGAGAGCTACAGGTGTCTTTGAATCACTGTGATGCTGTAAACAATAATTCCTGAATTTTACAGGTCTTATCACTTTGGATTTGAAAAGATTAAAAAAAACCCAGTTTGTTACACTCCAGGTATTTTCATTCAGTGAACACTTGGGAGAGATTGGGATACAGTGAATGTTAATATCTGGGCAGGTCTGGCTGTTCCTTGAATTGCTCTCTTCAGAATGTGCCAGCGCCCTGGGAGAAGACCCGGGGGAGAAAAGCAGGGCTAGGGCAACAACGAAGGCTTTGTTTTCGAGGTTTTACTTCCTGAGCATTGAAATAGTTCATGTGGAAAGAGGCACAGACGTGACTGAGAAGCACCCAAGAATGAGAGCATTTGAAAAGTGAAATATGCCTGGTGTTTTCTTCCCTGTGGTTGATTTTTCAGACATTCTGTGCACATATACTGCAAATGTATAATTAGAGTGGACAGTGGGATGAGAGTGATTAAAAATAAATTTGCCAGAACTGGTTTGGCTCAGTGGATAGAGCATCAGCCTGTGGACTCAAGGGTCCCAGGTTCGATTCCGGTCAAGGGCATGTACCTTGGTTGCGGGCACATCCCCAGTGGGGGGCGTGCAGGAGGCAGCTGATCGATGTTTCTCTCTCATCGATGTTTCTAACTCTCTATCGCTCTCCCTTCCTCTCTGTAGAAAATCAATAAAAACATATTTAAAATAAATAAATAAATAAATTTGTTTTTAATTTTCAATAATTTGAATATGCTGAATTAAAATAACTAGGTAGTATATTTTAATCAGATCTAGTCTAAGGGGAAGTATTTAGAAGCTAGCCATTAAATGGATATAGGAATTGATGTTTTTATAAAGGTAAAGCTTCTAAAAGATTTTTGAAGTTATGCTTTTATTTATCATAAGTATATACATTTTTTTGTAATATCAGAAAAAATTTTTCCCAGACTTGAATTATTGAAAAGTAGTTTTTTTGTGGATTTTTTTTTAAAGGAAGAGGAACTTAAAATGGATTGATGATTTCCAAGATTTCTCAAATAAATCTAATCTGGCTTAAGACTATTATAATATTTTCGAAGATAAGGCAATTTGAAGAAGAAAAAAATTTTTATCCTTACCCGAGGATAGTTTTCCATTGATTTTTAGAGAAAGTGGAAAAGAGAGGGAGACACAGAGAGAGAGAGAAGTAGCGATGTGAGAGACACATTGATTGGTTGCTTCCTGCATGCACCCCGACCAGGGCCAGAGATCAAGCCTGCAACTGAGGGACATGCCCTTGACCTGAATCCAACCCGGGACCCTTCAGTCCTAGGGCCTACGCTCTATCCACTGAGCCAAACCGGCTTGGGTGAAGAAAATTTAAATTTAAAAGGTTAACAAGAAATGGATTTTACAAATTAACTATTAAAAAGCCTAGCCACTATATATTCAATTCCATTCCAGTAAAAATTCAAACAGGTTTCTTTGTGTGTGGAAATTGAAAAACTAATTCTGAAATTATATGGAAAAGAAAAGTACCTAGAATAGCCAAAATTATCCTGAAAATGAGCAAAGTTAGAAAACTCACACAACCTGTTTCAAGACTTACTAGAAAACTACAGTAACTACAACAATGTGGCCAGGACAGGCAGCTATCACTGGAACAGAGCATGTACCATCCATTAATTTTCAGCACCACATCCTAGTATATACTAGTAGTCAGTGAATTTTCAGGCATAGCTGTACTGTGGAGTGAAAAGGGTCTTCTCCACAGAGAGCCAGTATGACCTGATGCCCGTGGGAGAAACAACGAACGTAGACTCCTACACTATACACAGAAGCTCATTCAAGACGGACCGAAGACCGAAACATAAAGCTACAACCACAAAGCTTCTGGAAGAAAATGTAACATCCTTACAACCTTGGATTCATGTAGATTTCTTGGGGAGGGGGAGGCGTAAGGAGGGGGTACAAAATAGCAGGAAACATAATATAAAAGGTAAAATTGTACATTATGAGAATTAAACTTCCGTTCACCAAAAGACATGAAAAAGAAAGAACATGAAAAGTAAAGCACACCCTGGGAGAAAATATTTGACAATACACGTGTCTGACAAATGCTTCACATCCAGATTATAGCAGTAACTCCCATAACTCCCACAGATCAATAAAAAAATAAAAAGGATGACCCTGTTTTAAATGGGAAAATATTAGACAATGTTATAATGGAAGATTCCTAAATGAATTACGTGAAAAGATGCTCATGGAATTGCACATGAAAACCAAAGTGAGATTCCATTTACACACAGGAGAATGGCCAAAACTTTAAAAAGTGACCAACCCAGGGATGCAAAGCTCCTACTCCCATAAACATGGGTGGGAGGTGTAAAATGTTCAACCGCCACCTTCATGTCCACCTGCAACCTCAGGGTGTGACCTTATTTGGAATTGGCATCTTTGCAGGTGTATTCAAATTAAAATGAGGTCATAGTGGATTAGGATGGACCCTAAATCCAATGACCTACATCCTCCTAAGAAGAGGGAAATTGATATACAGAGACACTGGAGACATACGGGAAGAAGCCACGTGGGGATGGAGGCAGAGATTGGGCCACGAGCTGAGGATTGCCAGCAGCCAGCAGCAACTAAGAGAGGCAAGCAAGGTCTGAGTCTTCCCGGGAGCCTTCGGAGGGAGCTTGGCCAGGACAACATCTTGATATCATACTCCTTGACCTCAGCAGTTCTCGACGCCTGAGCCCCGAGAGAATACATTTGTGCTGTTTGGATCCACCCAGCTGTAGTACTCCGTTTTGGCAGTCCCAGGAAATTAATGCTACTTTAGAAAACTTCGGCAATTTCTTATAACCTCGAACATATACACCTGCTTTAGGACCCAGCAAATCTGCTCCTAGGTACCAACCAAAATAAATGAAAACAAATGTCCATACAAATACTTGTTCATAGCAGCTTTCGTTACAACAGCCAAAATTGGTAACAAATCAAATGTCCAAGAAGGAAATGGAAAAAAAATGTGTTATGTTTATATGGTCAATGCTAGCAATAGAAAAAGAATAAACTGCTGCCTGGCTCTGGTGGCTCCGTGGGTGATCGTTGACGTATGACCCAGGAGGTCATGGTTTGATACGCGGTCAGGGCATGTGCCCAGGTTGTGGACTCGATCACCAGTAGGGGGCTTGCAGGAGGCAGCCGATCAATGATTCTCTCTCATCATGGATGTTTCGATCTCTCTCACCCTCTCCCTTCTTCTCTGAAATCAATATTTTTTTTTGAAAAAAGAAAAGAAAGCACAGCAAAACAAGCCAGATACAAAAAGAGTAACGGTCAGGCAGAATTATGCTTAGGTAATAAAAGTCAGACCAGTGAGGGGCAGGATTGATGTGAGAGGGCCTGAAAGAACCATAGCAGGTGTTGCAGAAGTTTTGTATGTCTTGATTGTAGTGGTGTTTATATTAGTGTGTATATATTTGCCAAAACTCATTGGACCATTTACTTAAGTGGATGCATTTATCAAATGTAAATTAGACCTCAATAAAAAGTATTAATAAAAACAAATCTTGGAGCATTTCACTATATATAATGTTTGCCTCAATTAAAAAAGAAAAGAAAAGCCTAGTTTAATTTAATGAAAATCTTTATCCCTTTTCTGTTTTTGAAAATTACATTAGCTCTCTGCTTTCTGAACTCACTTTTAAATTTTAGCAAGTAGGTGATTTTCACGTAATTTATTTTTGTTCTCTCAGTTTTCCAATCTACCTTACATGTAAGCATCCACATGCCTTATACTCTATTGTAGAAGTATACTTTTTATATGTTGGCAAAGTTTAGGCCTCCATTCCTTAGCTGGGAGAGTTTTAATAACTCATCAGGACATAGTTTGCTCTGTTGCCTATTTTGTTTAGGGAGGAATAGGTCACTTGCAGGAGCCAATTAAGTGTAAAATAAAAAGACCGGTGCCTCAGACTAAGAACCCACAGCTTTAAACAGCATTCAAAATGTTCTTAGCTACTTTTATCAGATGGGAGGAATATACAGAATTTGGCCTGTTGGAAAACAAAGATAATACCAGCTTTTTCAGGTGGTCAGTACCCAGTTCCGATGAGACAGCTTCTTGGCAAGTATTCTATGGATGAAGGAGGGCCTGAAGGGAAACACAGCCAGAGCGGGAGCAGGGGAAGGAGAGGGGAAGGCACCTGGATGGACCGGAGGAATCCACGCTGCCCCATTGCTTATGTTTTGTGGTGCAGCACCAGCGCCATCATGTGGTCGTCGCTGGAACTTTAGAGGAGGGAACCAGTTCTTTCCCCACTACAACTGAAAAATGGAATAATAAACCAAAGTTGTTCAAAGAGCCTGAAAGACCTCCAGAAGGATATCTCCCTGTAATGATTTTTCATCTAAAAGCAGGAGGGATTCCTGACATCTTCATGCGTAAAGCATCTGGAATCATGTTTGCTCTCCAGGTGCCTATTATTTGTTCCTTTATTCATCAAATATTCACAGAACTCTGTGCCAGAGATTGTGCTAAACAGGAGAAAAGTGGGCATTGTGTTCTAGTGGCGAAGAAAAACCTGCAAGGGGGGAAAAAAGTATTAGAGCAGTGTTCAAGTTCTCTGGTGCAGGAATAACTGGGACAGACCACGACAGGAGCCAAATGGGAGAGTTTAATGTGCTTCAAAGATGCCATCATGTCCCCCCTCCTCCCGTGGGGCTGAACTTGCACCGTTGCCTTGAAAGCTTATGTTGGTCCTATTATTTGGATCACTTGCCTACACCCTTTTTAAAATCTGGCGATAATTATGATTGAATTGGTTGACTCAATAATTACGTATTGAGAGTCTACTGTGCGTCAGACACCATTATGTGCTACGGGAGACAGAGGCAGAGGGGAAAGTCAGACGATGTTTCTTTTTTCATTAAGCTTAGGTGTGGGGAATGAACCATCAAGAAAAAAAAATGAGTATGATACTCATACACACACACACAAACACACACACACACACACATAAATCAAGCTATTTTTTTTACCTTTTTTGCCTGTTTGTTTATTTTTTAGTTTTGTACTTCCCACCCATGTTGTCCATTCCGCACTTATTGGATCATAAACAATTATTTCAAACTATTTCAGGTTAATCTGAGAATGTTAAATCAACCTGGCTTCCTCAAGGATTTTGGGGGAATTAACTTCCTATTGCTCAGAAGGGCACTTGAATTTTATTTACTAGTTAAGCCACAAAGTGGGAATTTGGGATGAGACTTCCAACCTTGGCTCTGTTAATGATTTCTTTATCAGACTTGCCTCCCAATCTCAACTTCTCCTGGCTGCTTTAGGGTCATGCAAGTGATAAACATGAGCAACCTGAGAATTTATCATCAAATGAGCAGGTTTTAGGGCATTGGCAGCTGCTTGTGTCCACGCCACCTCCGGCCGCAGCAGTGGCAGCCACCGCGAGAGGACTGCAGCCCCAGCCCCAGCCCGTGTACAAGGAGTCTGCCCTATTTCTCTCTGCTCCAACTGGGGAGTCAGAGCAAGAAAGAAGGACTCTTCTCATGACCCGAAATTGAGAGAAAATCTGAATAATCAGACTGGACTCACAACCACGCTATGAAAAGACAGGGTCTGAGTGAACAAGGGTATGCACATTTGTTGAAATTACTGGGGAAAACGCCTGTGTGATGGTTCGCCCTCAGGTAGCTGAGACTCTTTAGGAAACCATGGCTGCATCTCATGTTAGTTTATTTCACTAGGTCTGGTTCTTGGGTGCTCAGCCTTTATCGTTGGTGTTTATGATGAAGTCATCTTTCCTACTAAAAAAATAAAAATAAAAAAATGGAAAAATACTCCTGCAGTCCTGCCTGTGCTAAATCCCCAAGGACTCCATGCCAGCCGGGGCCCCGTGCTTGTAAGCATTGCTTCGTTGGAAGAATCTGAAAAGAATCATCCATTTAAATTTGTAGGGAGATTTTTTTAATAAAAATGAAGGTAGAGATTGTATTATTTCATATAACATATCATTTTTATGCTGTGGCAATGTTCTTTTAGCTCTGAGTGTTTCAAACTTTAAACACCAACTGTCTCCAGACTCTTTATGAATTTAAAGGAAAAATGTCTTTCTATTCACAGTACCACATAAGAGAAAAAAAACATAGTCTTTGAAAAAAGCCACAAAATAAAAGATTGTGATCCGCAATGGAAAATATCCTCTGCCAAAATCTTTCATTTATATGAGCTGGTTGCAGTCGCTAAAAAATTTCACAGCCTACATACATTTAATGGAAAAATTGAGATATTAAAAAAATTCTCCCATGCGTCTCCGACTGAAACCCTTAAAGACACAAATCTAATCGGTAGGTGCTTGTAGAACAGTGACTTATCATCCGAATTTTAGACAGATGTCTAGTCACTATTACGACAAGTTCAGTAAAAGAACTGAGTGTTCATTTAAAATACAGATTAAAAGTGTTTTTCAGACACTCAAAAGTCACCCGAAAGCATGCCAGGCAATTTGATTTTTGAGGTGTTTGCTTTTAAGACACATGAACCAACCATTTTCCCTTTTGAAAGAGAAACGGTGCTGCTCTCCTCTGAGCATGTGCCTCTTCAGGGTATTAACTGTGTCCAGAAAACTGTCATCAGTCGAACCAATGAAGCATCCTCGCTGCTCAACAGCACAGGATGTACTGGTGCGATAACCCTTCCCTTTGTGCGGGCCACTGGGAGGGACAAGCTGCACTAATGGGCATGCATTTTTAAAGGAGCAGCTCACAACCAGCTTTGCAGTTTTATTGCAACCCTAGCTAGACCTAGAAAAGACTTCAAAATCTAGGTCTAACCTGTATGTTACAATAATGGTCTAATTAATCAACTCTCACAAAGAAAATAACACTGTTTTGTTTGCAAGGCAATAGTATAGTGCATCGTGCCTTTAATATGAGCTTGAATTTGAAAATCAAAATATAAGCTCCATAGAAAAAATGCATTGTTTACTCATTCTCATAATGAATAGAAAGGCTTTTATAATTAAACTAGAGGCCCGGTGCACAAAAATGTGTGCACTCGGGGGGGGGGGGGGGCACTTAGCCTGGCCTGTGCCCTCTCGCAGTCTGGGACCCCTCAGGGGATGACCACCTGCTGGCTTAGGCCCGCTCCGCAGGGGATTGGGCCTAAGCTGGCAGTCAGACATCCCTCTGGCAGCCTGGCAGCCCTCAGGGGATGTCCACTTGCCAGCAGGGAGCAGGCCTAAGCTGCAGTCGGAGATCCTTAGGGCTGCTGAGGAGGCAGGAGAGGCTCCCACCACCACCGCTGTGCTGGCAGCCATCAGCCTGGCTTGTGGCTGAGCAGAGCTCCCCCTGTGGGAGCGCACTGACCACCAGGGGGCAGCTCCTGCATTGAGCATCTGCCCCCTGGTGATCAGTGTGTGTCATAGTGACCAGTCATTCCCAGTCGTTCTGCTGTTAGGGTCAATTTGCATATCACCCTTTTATTATATAGTATCATCGAAACTTTATAGCCTTGAGCGGAGCTCAGGGCCAGCAGGGCAGGCAGGAAGCTTGGCTTCCTCCATTACCAGTGGCAACTCAAGTCTCCTGCTCGCTCTAGCTCTGTGGCTGCCGCCATCTTAGTTGGGTTAATTTACATATTCTCTCCTGATTGGCTTGTGGGCATGGTTTGTGGGTGTTGCGGATGTATGGTCAATTTGCATGTTTCTCTTTTATTAGATTAGATACTGAGTAGAAAGAGTTATTTGCAAGTTATTACTTCAGTTTATTGCCCTAAAAGTCCCTCACCTATGTCATTTAATAGCAGTCATGACAACAATAAAAACAGTGACATAGCTGTGGTCCCAGAAAGCAGTGCGCCAGATACTGTTTTAAACTCCGCACAGACACTAATTTCTTTAACCCTCGCAGCAGTGTTATGAGGTCGGTGTTATCTCCATTTTATAGAAGAGGAAGCCACATCACAGGAAGGAGAAGTAACTTTCAGAATCACACAGCGGGCATGAGGCGGGACGGAGTTTTGTCAGGCCCCCTTGGCCGCTATGCTAAGTGCATCCTCTCTACCATCTTTACCTCTAGGCCTGAAATCTGCCTTCCACTTCACATCGGGCTGCAGAACATCCCTCCTGAACAAGCCACCAGGTCGTCAAGCTCAGCGTGTCCCAGGTTGAATAGAGAATTGGCTCCCAGGTACCTGCTGCCTCCACCCTTCACTTTAAATTAATTGTCTAACCTACCTTCCCAGTTCTCATGAAGGTGCCATCATACCACTCTCTCCTTTCCCTCTCAGTGTTTGCTGCGGTTCAGTCCCAACTCCTTCCTATATTCTACCTGTGAAATAGCCTTAGCCACTCTTTCTTCTTTCCTAATTCCACTCTCCATTCGGCACTGCTTATCTTTCTCCTGGACTTTTGAAATTTACCTTGAACCCAGCTGGTGTGGCTCAGTGGTGGAGCATGGATCTATGAACCAAGAGGTCATGGTTCAGTTCGATTCCTAGTCAGAGCACATGCCTAGATTGCAGGCTCAATCCCCAGTAGGGGGCGTGCAGGAGGCAGCCTATCAATGATTCTCTCTCATCATTGATGTTTCCATCTCTCTCTCCCTCTCCCTTCCTCTCTATGAAATCAATAAAAACTTACCTTGAATGGCTCTTCCTATCTCCATTCCTCAATCGTGCACACTAGCATCCAATGAAACTTATAAAAATTTACTTCAAATTGTTCCTACTAAGACAACCCTAGTAGCTTGCCTGGAAAATGAATAGTAAACTAAGGTTTCCAGTCCTGGCCATTCATATCATAACCTAAGCTTTGTTTCAATCCTCCCTGCCATTTCATCTTTCCATCCTTACCTGTCCTTTGTTTGCTTGTAAAGTGTTATTTAATTTTCACTTATTATTTCTGATCCACCACCTCAATACCAACTTATGGGGCAAGGTCTTCTCGCCTAATTTTTCATATATCCCCCTTTGTCTTCACCCCATCTGCTGTTTCTTGGGTCAAGCATTCTTGCTTAAACTAGAATAATATTTCCTGACCAGTCTTCCTAGTTCTATAATCTCCTTCATTAAACCCACTCGGCATTATCACCGTCAGGATTACCGTTTTAAAACACATACTTTTACTTTGAGAACTTCCTGTTCAACCATTTAAATGGGTTCCTGTTTACTATAGATCACACTCCGAACAGCCGCCATATGGCACAACTGCAGGGAGCCCCACTCAGGTGTTAGCCTGCGGGAGTCTTCAAACTCCTCCGTTTGGCACTAAGCTGTATTTTGAAAACCAGCAGTAGAAATGTTATTATATCACAACCTGGTCCTCCGCTCCCCCAAAGCTCACACACAGGTTCACACCACCACCAAAAAAAATGGCCATCACATCCGGGCATATTGGAGAAGTATTGCATTTATAGAAACAGGTTATCTTTACTGTAGGGCTTTCCAGGGTCTTTAATATGCTAGTGTGTGTTATGAATCCCCAGAAAGCATCTCTATGGAAAGGGGTTTTTTATTTCTATTTCCCTCTCCATCACTCTCCAGTATTTCCCAGGAATCACGGTTCTGCCACCTAGAGATGCAGAAATCCTGCCTTATCCATTCTCCGCTCCAGTTCCTACGGCTGGTCAAGTGCCACCTCCTCAGAAAGGCCTCCCCGACCAGCTTGGTCAAAGCTGCCACCCCTTGCCGGTGCTAGGATTATTGTCTTCATAATACTTACCACAGTTTGATGCTTATTGTTTATTCGTTTCTTGTTTGTTTTTTCCTTTAAGATGTAAAATCTAAGGGAACTGGCATGCAATTTTTAAAATATGTTTTTATTGATTTCAGAGAGGAATGGAGAGAGAGAGAGAGAGATCAATGATGAGAGAGAATCATAGATCAGCTGCCTCCTGCACCCTCTGACTGGGGATCGAGCCATGACTTCCTGGTTCATAGGTCGACATTCAACCACTAAACTGGCTGGGCTAGCATGCAATCTTGTTAGTTACTCTTTCTCCACCTAGGCTAGTGTCTGATACACTTAATACAGTTTTCTGTTTTTGAAGGAATATATTTCCCCACCAAATGCCTTGCTTTTACCCATCTCTGTGCCTCTCAACCCACCTGACTGAATTCAGGCTCATGTTACAAGGCTGAAATACGTTTCCTCATCTCTGATGTTTTCCCTGGTGGCCTGGCTCATCCTAAAGTAATAGATCTTACTCTACTGCACGTTGTCATGTTAGTATCTGAACAACTCAGTTTATTTTGAACAGTTCATGATTTTTTATCTTCTTCCCCTAACTATAGTGTATTTGCCTATAGCCAGGACTGGAGCCATACTTTGGATCTCTCTGAGGATCTAGCAAACAGGGTTTCTCAGGTAAGCAATAAATACCTATTTTGATTAAATAGATCTTCCTATCCTACCACCCTCAGGAGGCAGTGCTGCGCTCAAGTGTGGGGGCTCCATCCTTGCAGGAAGTATAACTCATGCTGGGAAGGAGGTAGACAGTAGGTGTCTATAGAGGAGAATCTGAGGCTTGCATTTGTCCCTCCTGTGTGCCCTGTTTTTGACGTTGACAGGTGTTAGGTAAGTCTTCCCTGCCAGTAGCTACCTGGAACAGAGGCAGGGGACAGAGTCTTCATTCTGTCCCACAGAAAAGGAGCTGGAGGAGTGTGGTCTGCCCTGGAGGGAGAGGCTGTGGATCCATAAAGGGAGCAAAGGGGAAGATGCCTCTTCCCAGCCTGCAGGTGCTCTGCACTTACATAGCAATTTTGTGAAATGTACGGGGTAGGCTGTTTCGGGACAACGTTTCCTTACAAAATGATTAATTTACTGTATTTCAAGCTGTTTCTACATACAGTATTTCATGTACAATGTGACGGGAATATGGAAGACATAACTGATCAAGTAACTCTGATGGCCAGGAGATTTTACCAATTAACTATAATGTAGAGCAGTGATTCCCAAAGTGGGCGCTACCGCCCCCTGGTGGGCGCTGCAGTGATCCAGGGTGGGGCGGCGATGGCCACAGGTGCATTTGTTTTAACTTTTTTTGTATTACCTTTCTATTCTGAGTTCAATAAATAGTTTCATAATTTCAAACTTCAATGTTTCTAATTTACACCTTTCTTTACTATATTTTACAAAAAAGGCAGAAACATTAATACATATATCTTTCTGTTTAATTGCTATTAAAATTTAAAAAAAATTACTTTCCAGGGGCGCTGAGTAATATTTTTTCTGGAAAGGGGGCGGTAGGCCAAATAAGTTTTGGAACCACTGATGTAGAGGATTCTGTTTGAGTGATGGATGGTGCTTCACATTCTCACCTTTAAAATATTTTCTTATTCTCAGAAGAAGTAGCCATCATTGGAAGGAGGAGGGTGAGAAGGTACAATGAAGAAGTAGGGGGAAGGGAAACTCCAAATCAATAATACAGCGTGATTGTCTCATTTCTTCAGTTCAACAGAAACAGCAAAACCACTCTGACATCAGGGACCCTGGACTAAGATGCGACTTCCTGTAACAAATCAATAGCCACGTGCATTTTTAAAAATATATTTTATTGATTTTCACAGAGAGGAAGGGAGAGGGATAAAGAGTTAGAAACATTGATGAGAGAGAAACATTGATCAGCTGCCTCCTGCACACCTCCTACTGGGGATGTGCCCGCAACCAAGGTACATGCCCTTGACTGGAATTGAACCTGGGACCTTTCAGTCTGCAGGCCGACGCTCTATCCACTGAGCCAAACCAGTTGGGGAAGTCATATGCATTTTTATGGAAGTTACTTAAATGTTAATTCATCTTTAAAATCATCTCAGCAATTTCTTTTTTTTTCTTTTATTTAGAAATGAGACGTTCTTTGCTGAGACAGGTTAAAGTATTGGCCCTCCACTCAAATGATATGGATTAGGAACATCTGGTGACTGTAACCTGGTTTTTTATTCATGGAAAGCTTGGAAGGTTCTGTGATTTATAACTTCTGTGCCTTTTTACACACTGTCCAACTTTTTTGGTCGAATTTTATTTCATTTGGAACATTTATGTGATGACGTAATATGCCACATATGAAACTTTTCTAATGAAAACAGCCGGTGTGTCTGCTGCATGACAGGTCACGTGGCCGGCAGGAGCGCCATCTGGAGCGGACCCCATCTCAGCCTCTTTCAGACCATCCTCTCTCAGCCTTGCCTGGGACCCTAAGACTGACACTGCCCACAGGTGGGTTCTGCAGACTCTGGGGCTGGGAGATACTCTATGAACAAAAGGGCTGGATCATCAAATCACTTGAGGAATTGTGGAATTTGAAAACTTTTGGAAACTTACAAGGACTATTAGTGTGTCAAGGCTTTGAGAATTTTCTAGAGCCCTACAAAATTGGGTCTGCCCTGCTCCCTTTGCTTCCCGGACCTCATCGCCCACGTCTCTCTGTCGCTCTCTGGTCTCTGACTACACTGGCCTGTGGTTCCTCAGAGGCCACACCGGGCTGTCTTTGCACACGCTGTTCACTCAGCCTGAAACTCTCCCCCTTCCCTCTCGGTGCCTGCTGGGGTCCCTCTCTGCCTCTGCTCTGTCTTTTGTGAAATGCCATCTTCCCAGTGAAGCCGTCCTTGATTACCTTATTTACTTTTGCATACTGTTCCCTGCTGGCACTTCCTCCTGACCTTTTCTGGGTTATGTTTCTCCATTACACTCATCACTATGACCACAATATTGCTGCATTACAGGCCACCTCAGATTCTCCTGGCATGCAATCACAAACATTTACTTACCTTAAAGGGGTAGCACGTACCTAATCTGTCCTGGGTTCATGCCCTTGTCTGTGGCCAACCATGGGTCATCTAGCAGCTCTAGGGATATGGGCTGGGCTTGTTCACGCGTCTCCTGGATGTTGGCTAATGTAGGAGGCCCCAGGAGATGACTGGCCCATCTTGGCTCTGCAGCATGTCTCTCTCATCCTCAGCAAGCGAGCAGAGGCATATTCTCCTGACAGTCACAGAGAAGCAAGAGCCAGCAAGCCTTTCAATGTGTGTATGTCAACTTGCTAATATCCTATTGGCCAAAGCAGGTCACATGGCCAAGCACAGAATCAGAGTGAGAGTGCACTACTGTGTCGCACAGCTAAGGATGTGGATAGAGGAAGAATATTTTTGCAAGCTATCATACATATTGGAACTTTCACTTAAATATTTTTTCCCCCTGCACTGGAATATAAGCTCCATGAAAACGGAGATTTTTGTCTATTTTGTTAACTACTTTATCTTTATTCTACTTACCTATATCTGTGCCCAGCATGTAGTATGTACTCAATAAGTAATAGTTAAATGAATGAATACCTAAAAAGAAATCCATTTAACTTTAACATTTTCTAATGTGTTTTTTAATAGATTTCATTTTTAGTGGAAAGACATATAGGATGTCATTTGAAACAAAAGACTCTTCAAATAGCATGTACCTTTCTTACTGAGAATGTAAACTCCAGTAATTAATGGTAAACTATGATTTTTACTAATAGGAAAAGTATATCAGTATTTATTTTGCCTCCTTGCATTCAACTAAAGTTTAGTAAGTGACATTTATGTACCAGGTTATGTACTAGATGCTGGTGGTGATGGAGAGAAAGAATACAGCCCCAGCCTCTGGTAATTTTCAGTTGAGTTGAAGAACAAATCTATAAAACAATATTGAGCAATGTGATATGCTTCATTGTAATATATTAAAATAGTTCCCAAGTACACAGCAGAAGAAGTGTTCAAATATGCCTTTAGATATTAGATCGAGCATGTCAAACTCAAAGGCTAACGCGGGCCAAATAAATGAGGCATGTGGCCCCTGGGCCTCGAGTTTGACATGCTTGTATTAGATAGAGCATTCTAACTTTGACCTTCATAACTATTTAGACTGATACAGTTATTCTTCTAATACATTCTTATTTCCAATATTTCTGTTCATACCATTTAGTCTCTTTGTCCACTTGCATATTCACCCTTTTCTTCTCTTCTTTCTGAATCCTACTCATCCTTTAAGTCTGACCAGCAATGGAACATTCTCTGATTGAGTTCGCTTATAGTTTTCTCTGAATCTATCTGAATGTCATAGTATTTATTATCTGTATCATATTAATGCCTAATTCCTGGGAATACCTATTCTGTGTGTGTATGTTTTGAATAGGCTATTTAACTCTCCTGTTGTTCACCTTTTCACACGTCGATGCCTTGTCTTTTCAAAGAGTTCATAACCATTGTGAGAACAGAGATTTTGTTCCTTTTTTTGGAATTACTAAATGGAATGCTCGCGATAGTAGGCACTCAGATCACTAATTAGAAGGATATACTGAAAACTGAACATTTTAATCACCACTCATCACCACGTTATGGTGAGGCCTGATGCACATGTGGGCTATCGGTGCCATCCTTATCTATGTTGAAAACCAGTGACTACTTTATATGAAGCTGTAACCACAAACCAATATTTTTAACAGGCTAAAACAAAACTGGCCATTTTAATAGAGTTTGAAAATGAATAAGAGAATATTTTAAAATGCCAAACTATAAATGCATGAGGAATAAAGAAATGTCTCTATTGGCAAAGAAAATGTTGGAAAGGGGAATAAAAAAAGCAAAGAGGAGTTACCTGATGTTCTGGGCTCCAGGGCAAAGCAGTGAAGCATTTACCTTTTAATGAGTTTTGAAATGTCTACGCACCTGCATTACCTATTCATCAGCCCCATAAAATGGCCCTTTAGGGGTAAATTCTGCTTAACATGGTACTTGATGTGTAAGAAATCCCCCAAATTAACCACAAAGCTAAAAGTCAATTCACTTAGAAGAATTTGAATATTGTATTTGACTTGGATGCCTTTGAAAAAGTCAGAAAGCATTTCATCAAATATTCTGAGTATTTACTGAAAAAAAGTATGCTAAAAGTCATAGCATGATGATAAGAAAAGGGAAATTGTTAGTTTAATCATAGTCATACTAATTAATACATAATCTATTCAGATCCTGTTTAGAACTTTGTCTCAATACATCTCTGAGGTATTAGGCTATAGACCATTCTGAACTCCCTTTTGCTGATTCTCCATTCTCTAAGGAACTTGTACACTTATTCATGGCAATCACATTTTTGGGAGGGGATGCTGTGTACAGCTGACAGATGAAATGATTGCTTATGAACTTATTTCCCAGTTTAAATGAATATATGTGGTTGGAAGTCTCATTGGCATTTGCATAGCATGAGTCATTCATTTTTTATTCCTTTCAGAATGAGCTGACAAGGGTGTCTCCCACCTACATGACTGAGGAAACTGCGGCGGGACTCAGAGTGATCTCACAAAGGTCAGAGTTCAGACCTATAATTATTTCTTTACTCAAGAACTGGTGTTGGCTATAAAATGTATGAACACAAACATATATGCTAGAACACATATAAATTTTAAAAGAGATATGTCATTTTTGCCATTTCCTTTAAAACTTGAACCTCTTTCATGCTCATATTTTCCATTCCTTCACCCTATATGTAGATATTATAAGGAAAAAGATTGTTACTTGATTACATTAAAATCAACCAGTCCTAGCTAATGCAAAAAGACAAAAAAGGAAACAAAAGGTGTATAGATTGGGAAGGAAGATAAAGTTATTATTGTTCACAAGCAAAATGATTATCTTTGTAGATAATAAGGGGAATTAGCAAAATAACTCCGGGAACTAATGAGCAATTATAGCAAGGTTGTAGGATACAAAGTTAATGTATAGAAGTCAATCACTTTCCTATATACTAGCAATGAAAAAGTGGAATTTGAAATTAAAAACACAATACAATTTACATTAGCAGCCCCAAAAGTGAAATGCTTAGGTTATAAATCTGACAAAATATGTACAAGATCTATGTGAATCTATGTGATGAAAGCTACAAAACTCTAATGAAAGAAATCCATGAAGAACTAAATAATGGAGAAATAGTTCATGCTCATGGATGTGAAAACTCAATATTGACAAGATGTCAGTTCTTCCAAAACATGATAAATAGATTTAACACAATCCCAATCAAAATTTCTCCAAGTTATTTTGTGGATATTGACAAACTGATCCTATAGTTGAAATGGAAAGGTTAAAAGACCCCATATAGCCGACACAACATTGAAGGGGAAGGACAAAGTTGGAGGACTGGCACTACCTGATTTCCAGATTTACTACAGTTACTACCACCTAATCAACACAGTGTGGTATTGGTGAAAGAACAGACAAGTAGATCAATAGAAACAAATAGAGAGCTTAGAAATTGGTCCATATAAGTATGATCTTTGACAAAGGAGCAAAGTAATGCAATGGAGCAAATACAGTCTTTTCAACAAACGGTCATAGAACTACTGGACATCCAGATGTGAAAAATGAAACTATACACAAACCTTATACCCTTCATAAAATTAAAATTGTTCATAGACCTATGAATGTAAATGCAAAATGCAAAACTATAAAACCGGAAGATAATAACATAAGAGAATACCTAGATGACCTTGGGTAAATTGATGACTTTTTAGATACAAGACCAAAGACATGATACCTGAAATAACTAATTGATAAAATGGACTTCATTAAAATTTAAAATATCTGATTTATGAGAAACGATGCCAAGAGAATGAGAAGATGAGTGAAAGACTGGGAGAAAATGCTTGCAAAAGGCACATCTGATAAAGGACTATTTATATAGAATATAAAAGAGCTCTTGAAACTCACCAATAAGAAAACAAACAACCTCATTAAAAAAAATGGGCCAAAGACACATCACCAAAGAAGATAAATAGATGGCAAATAAACTTATGAAAAGAAGTTCCACATCATATGTCCTCAGGGAAATGAAAATTAAGACAATGAGACACCACCACACACCTATTTGAATGTGAACACTGACGTCAAATGCTGGTGAGCAGGTGGTGGGCATGCACTGTGGTATATGACATTTTCGCAGTTTCTTACAAAACTAAATAAACTTTTACGATGCAATACAGTAATCATGCTCCTTGGTACTTACTCAAAGGAGTTGAAAACTTGTGTCTATACAAATACCTGCACACTGATGTTTATAGCAGCTTTATTCACTGTTGCCAAAACTTGGAAGCAACCACAATGTCCCTCAGTAAGTGAGTGGATAAATAAACTGTGACACATCAGGGTTGGGGAATGTCCAGCACCAGCCATATAAGGCCCATGGAATCATTTGGTCTGGCCTTGCCAAGGCATCAGGGGGAGTTAATTAAATATTTGACCAACTATACCAGGCTAGTTTTTAAGTTGATAATTTTGTATGGACCACAAATGGTGTTATAAATATCCAAATGGCCCTTGGCAGAAAAAAGGTTCCCCACCCTTGATTTAGACAGTCAAATATTATTCAATGCTGAAAAGAAATGAGCTCTCAGGCTGTGAGAAGACATGAAGGAACTGATATGCATATGACTAAGTGAAAGAGGCCAATCTGAAAGATATGCATACTGTATGGCTTCAAGCATGACGTTCTGGAAAAGGCAAAACTATGAGGACAGTACAAAAATCAGTGGGTTTCTAGGGTTTGGTGTGTGTGTTTGTCGGGGGCACTGGGAGAGGGTTGCATAATAGGAACACAGAGAATTTTTAGGGCTCTGTTTGATGTAATATTTCGGAGAATATTTTTATACCATATTTTATTTTCATTAAATTTAGCAGACTTATTCTCAAACATTCAGTTGGAGATTTTCAGGGCAAAATGGAGAAGACGTATAACCCCATTCTTCTCTCTCTCTTTCTTCTATAAATATTAAAAAATAGGAGACATTTAGTCATTAAAGACCAGTGTAGAAGTTTATAAATATCTATTCTGTAGTACAACATTTAGATACATGAAAACATTTATTTTCTGTATTATTTTATCTTGCCAAATGACAAGGAGTTCCTCAAGGAACTCTAAAATATGCCTGCTGTGTGCTCTTGGCTCATTGCACCTCCAAGTTTCTGGCATAAACCACTAAAGGAAATTAAAGGAAAATATGCTCTGTTCAATTTGATAGGAACATCTGCATTTTGCAGAAAGGAGATTTACATATTATATATTTGACTTTACACTTTTGCAGACTCCTCTTAACTTTTCACTCATACCACAGGGCCGAAATGGGCAACTTAAGGGCCATTTGGGAACGTTGCATAATGTCAGATAAACTTGGCATTCCTGGGGAAAGGGGATATTCTGGTGGGACCAAAGGAATATGTGGGTGGGAACTGGACTATTGGAGTTGCTATGCATGTCTCTAGCCCGGTGTGACTAACAGAGAAGCATCCAAAATCACACTTGCCTAAAGGCACATTTTGAATGCCACGGATTATTATTCATTAAGTGTATGACTTCCTAACAGCACCCTAATACCCAGCTTTGAAAAGCAAGCAAATTTAGGAACTTCGAATTTTCAAAACAGAAATAAAAGATATCTGTTCCCTAATCCAGACTTTCCTCCCCTTAGTTAGAATTTTTAAACTATCATCTTTCTTTCTCTTGTTCTTACATCAGTCTTTGTTGGCGAAGTTTCTAAATTGGAGAGAAAAGTGAAAATATTGTCAGGAAAGAAATATGTTTTCTTAAAGAATTTATGGTGCATTCTTCATAACATATATTTATAACTAAATATAAATATCATAGTTTAATCCTAAGTACTGTCTCTTAGTAGGGCAGTGGTTCTCAAACTTCTGGCCCTTTAAATACAGTTCCTCATGTTGTGACCCAACCATAAAATTATTTTCGTTGCTACTTCATAACTGTAATGTTGCTACTGTTATGAATCGTAATGTAAATATC
The DNA here is from genome assembly GCF_000412655.1 of Myotis brandtii. Taxonomy (NCBI): domain Eukaryota; kingdom Metazoa; phylum Chordata; class Mammalia; order Chiroptera; family Vespertilionidae; genus Myotis; species Myotis brandtii. The sequence goes on from NW_005369238.1 coordinate 103,061, forward strand.
TGATATGCAGGATGGTCTTAGGCGACCCCTGTGAAAGGGTTGTTCGACTGCCAAAGGGGTCGTGACCCACAGGTTGAGAACCGCTGCACTAGGGGAAGTGAGCATGCTTAATTAGCCATAATTGAGCTTGATGTGACATATTTTGTGCTCAGTTTAGAGGTGGGCAAACAGACATGAAAGTGACACAGACCTCAGCCCAGGAGGCATTTCTCAAACAGGAGGCAGATATTGTGTGCTGTGTGCCCAGGACAATTCTCACCCACAGGAATCTAACCCGTTTCCCTGAGATCAATGCCTCTGCTTTCAGGGAGCATGAAAATGTCCTGGGAAATTTTGAGAGGAATTAAACAACAAGGATGGGAGCATTTTAAGGATGAGGCTTAGGAGTCTCTTGGGAAAACAAAGCTTTAAAAAGTCCAGACTCTAAAATAGCAGACAAAAACATGTGTACAATGTTAAGAGGAAACCCCATAACCATTTTTTACTTAATTACTGGTGCGGTATATGTGAGATTCATGCCTTTCCATCTCTTGCCTACCTACACCCCTTGGACAATAGAGATGGGGGGAGGGGCGGAGGGGGCAGCAGGAACAAATCAGAGATAGTTTCTTAAAGATTCAGAAGGAAAAGGCTGGTCTGGAGCCAAATATCTATAGTCTCTGCTTTACTTGGAGTAAAAAAGCAGTTTTTCCAAAAATCACTTTGCTGATAGGCCCACTCTTTGTTTCTTTTAAAAATACATTATTAAAAATCTTCTGTAAATGACTGTCTGTAAGGAATGTGGAAGTATTCTGGAATATCTAAATGCTTCCAGCTGCTCTCTTAATTTTTAAAATATTTCTTAAAGGGGATTTCCAGCTAGTTGGCAGCAACAGAATAGAATTTCTCTGTCATTTTTTATTCTTGTTTCTGTTTCTATTATTGGATTTCATAATGCGTCATGTGATTTACTTTGGAGTGACAATAAAATGCATTCATGCAGAAATTTATATTACTTCTTAATTACCCGTTAAAAGTATATTTTTTCCATTAGTTTAGAGTTGCTCTAGTTAGTGGAGAATGATACATTATGATACAGTGCTCCCCTGCTGAAGCTAGAAAATCAGAAGTAGACGGAAGGTACTTTGCCAAAAGACATCACGTATAGAGATAGAGATTAAACTGAGGTTCGAAATCAGACATCTTTCCCTAAGCTCACAGACGCGCCACGGTTCAATCCTTGTAATGTCCAGCAAAGTGTGCCCAGAAAAGGAAGAGGTCCCCGATTTCTGGAGATGGTGTGTAGAAAAGGGAGGAGAGGTTGTGATTCAGGAAATTTCCTCTAACCTAGGTCCTAAACCTGGTTAGCATCCCTATAGACTGAAGGTAGTATTGCATCTCAAAGATTAGAGAGATGCCTATCATATGTCTCTGCCATAATAGTAGTAGTACCACTTATGTTTCTTCCCAGCCCCACTAGGAGAGAAACGGAAATATCTCTAATTCTGAGATCTTTCTTCAGGTCTAAGCTGTGTGCATAAGTAGTGAATACCAGACACAAAGGATGGGGTAGATAGTCCCTCTCACGAATTTTGAAATAAGACCATTGAAAGAATGAATGACTCATTTGTGGAGAACTGAGGTGGAAAATTATGTAGTTCCTAGGATGAAGGCTGCCATTTTTGATTGGCACCGGTGGTGAGCACAGATGTCAAGTCACAGAAGCAGAAATAACAGAAACAGAGAAACAGAAAGATATTGCCCTCAAGACCTTCCTGAGGGCTGACTATGTTTTAACTGTGCTCCAAGCTGGGCAAAGGTTGTCATCTGTAGCTCCCAACGGAATGTCCATGATCGGTCCCTGGAACCGATAAATGCCACCTTATTTGGGCAAAGGGCTTTTACAGATGTGTTGAGAATCTTGAGATGGAGGGATCCTCTTGGATTACCTGGGTGGATCCTAAATGTCATTATAAGCACCACAAGAGAGAGGCAGAGCGAGATTAGAGCCACAGAGAAGAGAATAAAGCAAGGTTATCACAGGGACAGAGTTTGTAGTGATGTGGCCACAAATCCAGGAGTGCTGACAGTTACCAGAAGGTGGAAGTGTCAAGGAACAAATCCTTCCTAGAAACTGTGGTGGAAGTGCAGCCCTGCTCACACTTGACTTGCCTCAGTTAAACTGATTTCAAACTTCCGGCTTCTGGAACTTTAAGATACTAGATTTCTGATGGTTAAGCCACCAGGTTGGTAGTCATTATTATGGAAGCTTAGGAAACTAATACAGATTTTTTTTTTTTAAAGTATGAAGTAAAACTTTCTGCTCCCAAGTAGTTCTAAATCAATTAGAGGAGAACATCAAACACCCAATTAACAAAAAAGAAGTAATAATTACCTGATTAAAGGGATTGATTAGCAAATATAACCAAATAGCTATGAATGAACAAATAACTTCTAGTAATTTGATTTCTAAGATGTGATAAAGATGGCATTAGAACTGAGCCAAGAAGTCAAACATATTTAGTTTGAACTAAGAATATTTTAAAATTTGTGACAAAGCCCATAAGTGCATGATTAATACATTATATCTTCATTCCCCCCTTCCCGTCAAATAAAAATAATGTATAAAAAACAGAGATTGAAATTAAACTGAAATATCACAAGATATTAGGCAAGGCTATGGGCAGTGGATCACTGTGTTTACTGTTAAAGGTATGAATTTCTTTGAAATCTCCCATTTGCAAAAGACTAAGCTACAGTTCTCAAAATGTATAAAACAGATCTTAAAATTTGGTTTTAGCTTTCTTTTTTTTTCTCCCAAAGGTGTGAAAATGCACATTTGACATTGCTAAACCTGAAAATGACTTTTCCCACCCCATATATTTTTTGAATTATCTCAATTTTTCTTGTGGCTGATTAATTGCATCTTTTTTTACAGGAAAGGAGAAAGGACTATATATTTATTAAAAAGTAAAATCAAATGCAGAGGAGTACATTAGTGGAGGAGGAATGGAGTTCAAATGTATCATAAATCCAAATGCCTTGCTTTCTAAGTTTAGAGGCTGAGGCACTCCTGTGTTGCTGGAATGTTGGGACTGGAATTCTGCAAGAGGGAAGCTCCCAGGGGTCATGGCCCCCCGAGCACTCCCTGCCTGCTGCCTTCCAGGGTTGCCTTCTGCACATTCTGTCAGTTATGTTGTTAGTATGTTAAACTGATCCGTTCCAGACAGGAATTAGTACGTATTATGCTTAGATTAAAAAGTGCCAACATGACATTACACATGGAAATTCCCAACTATTCTGAGTCAAGTTCAGGTTGCATAAGATAAAAATATATAAGGCCAAATTCCTCAGAAACTATTACCAAGAAAAAAACACCACCACTCCAACATAAAAATGAAAATGAGGTGCACTAGCTCTGACGGACATTATAATCCTTGCCAATGGTCAATTCTCTCTTCCTGGGCATCTGAAAGATGACCCTTCCCAGACCCCTTGCAGTGAGGTGGGTCATTCGCTAGATCTTACCCATGAAATGTGATCGGAAAAGCCACCGTGCAATTTTCTGTTTCTGCTTTTCCACTGGAAGGAATTCTGAAACCGCAGTTCTGATTGTGAGCTTACAATATGTGAAGTAAAATGAAATCTTTTATTGAACATTCAGGGTTAACAAAAAGTAAGCCTTTGTTATATTAAGACACTTAGATATCAGACATAAGTTTCTACTGCAGCATAACCTGCAAACTTACCCTGGCTAATATAGCAGTCAACCAAATATATCAATAGAGAAACAAAATTTTATGTTAAACACCCCCCCCCCAAAAAAATAAGAAGCTATTACAAGGAAAAGGCAGAAAAAGGAGACTAGTGGGCTGAAGATAATGGCAGTGGCCAAGGGTGAGCTGTTAGGCAGTAAAGGCTAAAGAGGAGGAATGCTATTTGGGTAGTGATTTTAATATTATCTTATTTTCACTCATTTATCTGATATCTGGTGGGGTCTGAGGACAATTGGGTTTTTTGAGTATTGTCCCAACATAGAGTGTTATTTTGGTCTAAGACGTAGAATTATAGTTTAAGTACTGTAATTAATTTTACTCCTTGGTGATGAAAAAAAAACACTACAGGTCATGCATGCTTCACCCTGTCTGTTTCCTTTATCAAGGTTCATACACAGGTGCAAAGGGATCGATCAATGCACCAGGTGTTGACAGAATAAACATGTTAACATGCCAATGTCCATATCTCATAATCAAGGGCGTAAACATTCTTTTTTTGTTGTTTAAATATACTGTAGTTATCCACGGAAGGCAAGATAGTTGCCTCAAGATAAGAAAACAACATTTAAGGTCTTTCCAACTCAAATGTAGAGTGTAAGTGTGTAAGAAGAAGACCATTAATAAAGCAAACATGTGTTCGGATTAAAAGTTAGCAGGATTAAGAAAACTGCAAACTGGTTTGGAAAATCCTCTAAGAAATTCAGACCTTTCTATTGGGGATCTGACCCTAGCCACAAGGCTGGGACATGGATGTTTGTTATCACTCAGCTTTCTGTATTCTGAAAACCTCCAGGCAACTAGCACACATCTTTGAAGCCTCCCTTGTCCCCAGGTTATCAAGTTATCGACTTCTGCAAATCAGTGCCTGAGGGTGTCCTCCCAACCAGTCAGCAGTAGGCCAGGCTCTGCATGTCAATGCCAATAGAAGGTCAGCTGGGAAACACCCTACCATCCTCACAGTAAATGATGCTGCTTCTGAGAAGATTATTTCTGCTTTTATTCAGGATAAATTCACATATATTGCTCCCCAAATACTCCTACAAGCACACAGCCATTGAAAGATGTAGGTCATGTCATGAAAAGTAGGAAACATCACATATCAGCTGCAGTTTTCTTTTCTTTGGGGGAAAAGCAACATGAAGAATTCAGAATAATAGGCTAACATTATCATCTAAAAATTCTCTTTCCATACTTTTCGCCTGTGAGCCTTTGCTTCTCTGTTTCTCTTTCCCAAAGATAAAAGTCTGATATTTCAAATAAAGAAATGACAGAAGAAAATGGGACCCATTGCTGAGAAAAGAGGCAGAGGACAAGCAGCTTTTTATGCAAACCAATTCCTGTTAAAGAAAAGAAAATACCAGATAAATCTTATAAATTCCTGTGTTAGAATCCTTGATTGGTATGGAAACCAAGGGTCCTTATGACTTTGATTAAATATAGCTTTAAATCCTAGTTCTATAAGTCCCTCCCTCCTTCCTTTCCTCCCTCCCTCTGAGACCTAGCCTTTCCCTAGGATAATCAGCAACCCCTGAGCAGAAGAGAGTGGTCTGGAACTGACTGATAGTCACACAATCAGGACCTCTGGCAGGCTAAAGATATCTTGACCTAAGTTATGTTTCAGCTCCTGAGCCCTAAGGTGGACACACGCCCATCCCCCGCCCCCCACCAGCTCTTTTCCCATGAGATGGACAGAGGAACACTGGAACAGTCCTCAGCACTGTCCTCAGGACTTGAAGAAATGACTCATGACCCTTACCTCACCTCTGACCCATCAACTCCCAGCATGTCCCCCAACCCCTAACGCACAGCGCCTTGTGATTTTGCCCTGTGAAATCTGTAACGCACAGGCCATTGGGGAGTTTGAGCTTTTGAGCATTAGCTTCCCATTCTCCTGGGTGGCACCATTCATAATAAAATCGCCAATAAACACCAACTGCAGTTCTCAGTGTTTAGTGTTTGTCTCTGCTAGCACCGTGGGGAGAATGCTTTCTGATCTGTAACAGAATCTCCATTTAGATCATAATTCAAATAAACTCACTAGAAGTTAACAGAATCTGGAATGGGATTTTCTGGCTGTCATGGAATTTCAGCTAAGCCTCAAATTTAGGATAATATATGGTAATAAGTCCATATTCCAGACAGAGCTGGCTGCTGGGTGCATACATGCAGGACTTACCAACATGAGAAGAGCTGGCCCAGTGACCATTGCCCACCTCTGGGAATCCTAGAGGGCGATCCTTGAGAGGCCTTCTTCTAGGAGTGGAGAGAGCTTTGATTTCCTCTTTCCCTTCAGGGGTAAAGCATGGAGAGGTGGCCTCTCTGATCCCAGCTCCCTCTCATGCCAAAGTCTGGGAAGGTCTCGGAGAATGAAATGTAGACGATGGAGCCGCCTAGTGAAACAAGAACCTGACCTCTCCCTTCCAGATGGGATGGCGCGAGCTTTCGCCACTCGGTCCAGCCTCTGTGAAGCCGCTGAGATGGAGCTCAGTGAGGAGTTCTTGCTCCAGATTCTGTCACGTCTCCAGGAACTTGGGAGCATGGTTCACACCAAGGTTGGCTTTTAGCTAAAAAGTGCTGATTGGCTGAAATGGACATGTGTGGAGAGCTAGGGGCTCATAATGAACTGTAGATCCAGGTTTGGTGTGGCAAAGATGCCGTAGGTCCTGCCTGCTGGTTCCTAGCTGTATGTGGCTGAGGATGTGCCCAAACTAAAGAAGGATTTGAAGAGCCTGGCTAAGGAGTGCCCTGTCCATATCAGGGACTGTGGGGAACCCACCGGGTGGCCCATTATCCCATTGTCCCCTTCCGTCATCCCCTGTCTGTCCTGATGAGGGCAGAGAGAAAATGTATGTCTGAGCAGACCCCACTTTGAATAGAATTAAACCAGACTGGACACTTTTAATACCTGAATGTGGCTAGAAAGTGAGAGGATATCTGTAAGGTGTGGAAAAGGGGGTGCCCACAGCATTCTGAAGACAGTAATGGGAGAGAAATCATGTTGTCTCCTGTGTATACAGGGCCAAATATTGTCACTTTATTTGTGGCCACTGAGTATCACATAAAATACACGGGCTGGAAAACTGGGGGTAACATGTCAACCTCAGAAATTAAACGGTGACTAGGTTCCATTGTTTTCACTGTTTGAACTCATTGGAATAGAAAATAAAGCCCCCATCTGTACCTTCCAGGGATGGGTTTGTAGGAGGCTGCGCACAAGCACGTGGAGGAGCAGAGGCTGCCTGAGGACGTGAGGAGAGCACAGTCTTCCCTCCCCTGGTCCTGAGGTAAGCATCTGCCTCACGTCTCTGCCAGGCTGGTGGACGTGGCTGCTCTGTTGCCACTTTGCCTCTTTCCCCAGTGACTGGTCCTGTATGTGTGTCATGTATGAGCCTGAGAGCCAAGGTCTCTGTTGTTTCTGCCCCACGAACCGGCGCTGAGTGATTTATTTCCACAGCTTCACACAGGGTGCCTCACTACAAATGGAGAACATGGTTAATCTCCTGGTCTGAGGTGGAGGAGACCTGGGGTTCTATGGCTGAGACCAGAAAAGCAGCAACAGCAGAAAGCAGACCCTGTTGTTTTATTGTGGCCTCGGATCTCATTTTTTTAATATATATTTTTATTTACTTTAGCGAGGGGGAGAGAGAGATAGAACCATCAGTGATGAGAGAGAATCATTGATTGGCTGCCTCCTGCATGCCCCCTACTGGGGATCAAGCCTGCAACCCAGACAAGTGCCCTGACGGGGAATCAAACCGTGACTTACTGGTTCATGAGTTGATGCTCAACCACTGAGCCACATTGGCCGGGCTCAGACCTCATTTTTAAGACAGAAAAAAAAAACATCCTGTTGGGTTATTTATTTATCCATTTTCTGTCCTTCTCTCTGGAATGTAAGGGTATTCCATCACTAGAAAATAGATATTGATAAGTTTTTGAAGATGAATGAATAAAATCTCTTCGTGGTAAATATAGTCATAATCATGGATATCTGTATTAAAAACCGGTTAGTATCCAGGCACTGGGCAACCACTTTACATATAGGGAGGGTCTTAATTCACACTTTTCCATGGTGTGTGTGGGGTGTATTACACTCCTGTTTTAGCTGAAATGTGGGGCTTGGCAGGAATAAGTAATTTGCAAGGAAGGGGAATAGTTGGATGAACCCAGCTATGCTTTCCCCACAAATCATGCTGCTGTTGTGTTACAAACAATGGCTTGCTTATTTTTTTTCCTCATTTTAAAAAATCCCAAGAAGTCCAGCAGTTATACAGAATTACAAATGAAAAACTAGCAATGGCATCGAATTTGGGGACATATATTGCGTACTAGATTCTTAATAGTAATGATAAAAGAAGAAAATACTAATATTCTTATTCACAATTTAATTTGCTGCTAACTGATTTAATGAACTTTACTATCTCAGCCACAATCAATTATTTTGACTCGGTAACATAACCAAGTATAACACATACCTCTTTCGGTGTGGTTATTAAAGAACACGCATAGAGTCACCTGACATACATGTGCACTTTTTGTCCAAGGGTTCAAATAGTTTAATAATCAGATGGCAGGTGGCCCTTTGATAGCCAAAGTGCAGTGAGCTCAGGTAATGACTGCTGTACGAAATCATCAATTCAGTAAGGTGTCATGTAACACCTTCATGAAGAAGAGATACTGTCTCAGACTTTAAAACATGTAAAACACTTGGAAGGTAAAGACAGTATTTGAACATGTGCAGCAAGTAGTGTGTAGTATTCTGCTGGGTACGTGCTCTGAGAAGTGTTCGCTGCCTTGGCTTAGGCAGCAAAGACTGTGCAGATCGGTTCTATTGGGGATGACACATTTCCCCAGCGGAAAGTGCTTTCTGATACAAAACGGAACCCCTTATGGAACCTGAGGAGTTATTTTAGGAAATGAAATATTACTTCCATGCAGCCCATTGAGCCAGGATCTTTTTATAAAACAATGGATCTCTTTGCATGTAAGTGCTGAATAGGAAAATCCAAGGTACATTTAACCTTTGTTTTATTCCAGAATTATTCTCTGTGATATTTTAAGAGGGATACTTGGGGGAAAAATGCCGAATTTATTGCTATGCCTTCTTATTAAGCAAAAATAAAAATTTAAAAAAGGACAAATGCAATGGAGAGACTTAAGCAGAGAAGTTTCTAATAAATTGAAAGCTCAGTAAACAGCTTTTGAAATAAATGTATTAGGAAGAATTTTGGATACAAAATATTTCTTCATGGTATATTTAATTCATGGTACTCTTTTAGTCTCTTAAAAGTCTTTAGATGCTGTGTGATAGGTTGGTGATCAATAAAATGTATGTTTCTATAGCATGAAAAGTAGCTTTCTGGCACACCCCCCCCCAAAAAAAAAAAAGAAAAGAAAAAAAGGTAATGTTGCTGGTGAAGAGTTTGGGACTATTTTCTTTTATGAAGATTTTCCTAATCCACTGCACTGCCTTTCCTCACTGACTTTTGAGCTTTCATTCGCAAATCTGAAATCATACTCAGACTATGTATATGTGCGAATGTCATGTATCATTCAAACATTTTCCACTTAAGCCAAAAGTTCTCATGTGTAGAAGCCCTTTAATGTAGAACTTGAAGGGGGGTGAAGGAGTAGTACTTTTGTGTGTGTGTGTGTGTCTGTGTGTGTGTGTGTGGTCAGTCCTATGATAAACTGTGAAAATCATCTTTCCAATAGAATAAAAGAGCGTAAGTTTTAAATTGATTCCATAAACCCTGGTACCTGCTGATTTACTCTACACACTCATACGTGAAATAGAGGCTCAAATTTTAGCTCTGTTATGAAACCACATTGGTAGAGTAACACAGAATCACTGGGAATGCATTTGATACAGATAATGACAGGGTCCGTCAACACTGCCTACAAAGCACAATAAAAATCCTGACATATTAAATGGGACAATCTCAGGAGACTACAATTCTCATCCTTTTCATCTAGTCACCTTCTTCCAGTCCTCTTTACCTGTCTAACTTCTCTGCTCAAAGATCCCACTTTTCTCCGACTCTGCGATGGACTCCATACCTCCCACTTGTCACTGAGCCCTCCAGAACCTGGCTCCACTTCACCTATTGTCTTAGGTCAGTTCCTATGTCAGATTATATTTCCAATAGTGTCTGTAGCAAGATCTCACACCGCACATATTATGTTTACAGTATAACCTTGACGTTTCCCCCATGGAGGGGGTGTCTGTGTCCCCTTTTCTGGAATCTGGGTGGACCTTTGTGACTACCTCAGCCATTAGAGTGAGGTTAGGTCACAGAAACGCCATGCTCCTCCTTGTCATTTTGGAAGGTTCAAGCCATACTGTGAGGAAGCCCAACTAACCCATTTGGAGAGACCACATAGAAGGGCTATGCTTAACAAGCAGCCAATAGTCTACATCTTCCTCTGGACAAATGAGTGGTGACATTTCAAAATGATTTGAGCCTCTAGCTTTTGATTCACTTCTAGCTTTCAAGTCTTCCCAGCTGAGACCCCAGGTATTGTGAAGCAGACATAAGTGGCCCCCAATGGTGCCTGTCTAAATTCCCGACCCACAGAATCTGTATCATAAATATAGTTGTTTTATGCCACTGGGCTTTGGGATGGTTTATTACAGGGGTCCTCAAACTACGGCCCGCGGGCCACATGTGGCCCGCCGAAAACATTTGTTTTTTTTTTTACTTCAAAATAAGATATGTGCAGTGTGCATAGGAATTTGTTCATAGTTTTTTTTTAAACTATAGTCCGGCCCTTCAACCATCTGAGGGACAGTGAACTGGCCCCCTGTTTAAAAAGTTTGAGGACCCCTGGTTTATTACATAGCAACAATAACTGGAATGGTCTCTCTAATTACATTTCAAACTAGCTGAATTCAAGAGGAGGAAATTCTTGTGAGAATACAAGTTCACCTCATCATAAGAGCTTGAAAACAGAAACGGAAAATTCATCAGTAACAAAGGTAAGTATTAATTCTATTTGTCTGTAGGTCAGCCTATCTGCAATCTCATGGTCTCTGCTCTATTTTTCTCTCTTAGCAGTCCAACTTTCTTCGCTTTTCAGTGTACATGGTCATCTACATCACCTCAATTTAGGCTGTAAGGCGACAGAGATTAGTATTTACTAGCCCAATTTTCTATTTCTGGGACAGTGATTTTCTCTGAAGGTCCCTCCAGTCAATTTTGGCCAATAGATCAAATGTTGCCTTATAAGCATACTATTGCCCATCTCTACGAAGGGGACCGTTATAAAAAGAATGTTCCTAGTCAATCACCTTTGAGAAGTAGAGCCTGAAACAAGGATTGAAGGGCTAATATTTTATTTAGGAGATGCAAGCCCATTGTGGAGGGTATAAAAGAAAAGGGAAAAAAGGATATGAAGCTAATGAAGAGGGAGGCAATGTGCTGGGATACCTTGCCATGCTGTTCCCACTTCACAGTAGCCTAAATAGAGACCAAGGGATCACTTAGCAGGTAGATCAGCCGACACTGGTGACTTCCTGAGAAATATCACCCTATGGGAGAGAGACTTCCTCACATTTCAACAGTAACTCAGGAAACCTGATGTCAATGGCCACACTGACAGGGAGAGAGAGAGAGAGAGAGAGAGAGAAAGAAGGCGAGTGCCAAGAGAATCTGAAGAGGTGCTTATGGTAGCATAATGGCATTGCAAAAATGTCCATGGCTGTTTCTCTGAAACCTGTGAACATGTTACATTACCTGGTAAAGGGACCTGACATAGGGAATTAAGGTTATGAACCTTCAGATAGGGAGGTTATCCCGGACAACCTGGGTTGACCCAATCTAAACACGGGTGCGTTTAAAGGTAGAGGAAGGTGGCAGAAGGGGGAGTCAGAGAGATGTGAAGTGTGAGAGGCCTGCTGCCATTGTTGGAGGAGCCACATGGGAGGCGTGAGAAGACATGTGGGCATACTCTAGGAGCAAATACAGGCCCCTGTCTGATAGCCAGGAAGGAATGGGGACCTCCGTTCTACAACTTCAAGGAACAAATTCAGCCCATGACCTGAATGAGCTTGTAAACAGTCTCCAAAAAAAGCAGACAGTCTTCAAACTCCTGACACTCTAAGCCAGGGTCAGAGTAGAACCATAAGGTATACAGGCTTTATTACTGTATGCAGGCTTCTGACATATAAAAGTAGGAGATAATAATTGGATGTTGTTTTAGGCCACTAAACTTGTGATCATTTATTACCACAGCAATGAAAAACTAATACTTTACATGAGGTTTAAATCCCCATGCAGAGGTCAGATACTCAAAGTTGTCTCATATCTACCTAATATAATTTCCCACCATTTTCCTGCCTGAACCAATAGGATATTTTTGCTCACTGCTCACCAGGTAGAGTATCTGCCGTTACACTCCTGTTCTTATTCCTTTGTCCACATTCATCTCCCTTTTATCTTGGTATTGTTGTGTCTGTGAAAGAACTTCCAGCCTATGGAAAAGTTTTATAAGGGTTTACTTGAAATTGCTGAGTACATGCCCGGAAGCAAAATCTCCAGATTGGGAAAATGAAATCCATTGGTTGTATATTGTGGGGGCGGGAGAAAGCAAAGCAGGGAAATCTCCAGGATTGGATGAAAAGCAAAATGGAGAAACACATGTGTCTTTTACATCAGTCGGTACGAGATAGTTAACACTGACATTTACCACACATAGAGATGGTATGCGGGCAAGAAGATCACAATGAGGATTTCATGGTCTCGGGAGTGTCCCTGTGCTGTGGTGCTGGGGGCTATGCCTTTGACATTTCAAAAGTATGTTATAGTAGATGCACAAGAACAATGGGCAGGGTTCACTTAAGGTAAAACTTCATCTTTGCTAAGGAAGATCTAGGTGAGGGATGTGACTACCCGCCATGGCCTGCCCCGTTAAGAATTTATGATGAGACTATCCTGTGTGGTTACTTTCAGTCACTGCCATGTGACCCCCTGAGCTTTCCAGGTTTATTATACAGTCCCTTTTTCATTATTTTCTCTCTTACTTTACCTTCCTCTAAAAAACAAAAACAAAACACAAAACCATGGAAGTATGATTTTCACTATCATGAGTTGATATGACAACTCACTGTGGAAAATGTTGACTAATAAAACTACCAGGATACCGGATTTCTCCCTTCATAAATACTTTTTTTAGTATACATTTGAATAAATGCATGACAAATTGATAAGATTAAAATAGTTTAGTTGACACCAATCATAACTGGAGCATAAGAAATTCAGATAAGTTCTTTCAAATGACACTTGCCTAATGCCTTCCCCACTTCCTGTTGTCAAAAATTCCCTGAGGTAAATCACCTGCACAGTATAATCAAGAGAACAGCATGCATGCCCAAGGGCCGCTGTGGATTCTGAATTGTTAGTCCCATTGTTATTCTGGTCTATTGGTCCAAATTGTGCTCCTACATATCTGAATATTGTCAAGCTAGGATCTTTCAGGAGTTAAAAAGTCCATTTTAATTAGTTACCTCTCATTATAATTGTTCAGTTCTTGTTCATTTTTCTTATTTTTTAATACATATTTTTATTTCAGAGAGGAAGGGAGAGGGAGAGAGAGATAGAAACACCAATGATGAGAGAGAATCATTGATCGGCTGCCTCCTGCACGCCCCTTACTGGGGATGCAGCCTGAAACCTGGTCTTGTACTCTGACTGGGAATCTAACTTCGATCCTCTGCCTCATAGGTTGAAGCTCAGCCACTGAGCCACACCAGCCAGGCCAGTACTTGTTTTTGGTCAGGGTTTGACTCTGTATTTCTTCAAAAGTTTGTAATAATCCAAGGGTAGCTGGTAGATGTCTAAGACACACCTGGATGGTATCCATGCTTTAAAAAGCAAATTTATTGGTATATTAATTTGACACTGTATCTGGAAGAGGCACAGAATGTATGATGAAAGTGCTTTTTTTTTTTTTTTACAAATATTCAAACCAGACAGATCTGATTGGAAACAGAGGTAAAAAGTGACTCCTGTGCCATCTGATAAGAACCATTTCTTAAACTTGTCACATAAAACATTCTGTTATGCTTCAGGCTGTTGAAAATAATTTCACGCACAGGAACACAGTCACTTGAGGCAATTTTGTTGTTTAGCAACAGCCTTAGGACAAACGCCAAGCTTGGAGGTGGAAAATTTGGGTTATCACGTAATTGTAGTCATTACTCAGACTGAGGGAGTGAGTCAGCAGAGTGAAGACTATATAGCAACATGGGTTAACCTACTTCCACTTTTTAATAACTATTCCTCCCACCCCAAAGATCAAAGAGTATTTGTCACTGAGAAAATTTCAAACATTCTTTAAAAAACATGTCTTTTTGCCCTGGCCGGTTTGGCTCAGTGGATAGAGCGTTGGCCTGTGGACTCGAGGGTCCCGGGTTCGATTCCGGCCAAGGGCATGTGCCTTGGTTGCGGGCACATGCCCAGTGGGGAGTGTGCAGGAGGCAGCTGAACGATGTTTCTCTCTCATCGATGTTTCTAGCTCTCTGTCCCTCTCCCTTTCTCTCTGTGAAAAATCAATAAAATATATTTATATATAAAAAAAACGCCAAAACCGGTTTGGCTCAGTGGATAGAGCGTCGGCCTGCGGACTGAAGGGTCCCAGGTTCGATTCCGGTCAAGGGCATGTACCTGGGTTTCGGGCACATCCCCAGTAGGAGATGTGCAGGAGGCAGCTGATCGATGTTTCTCTGTCATCGATGTTTCTAACTCTCTATCCCGCTCCCTTCCTCTCTGTGAAAAATCAATAAAATATATTTAAAAAAACAAAACAAAACAAAAACAAACAAACAAAAAAAACCAAAAAAACCCCCAAAAAAACAAAACGTGTTTTTTTTAAAAGTTGATGTGTTCTATATTTATTCCACAAGATTTTCAAATGTTAAGTATTCTGTTTGGTCAACAAATTTTCTCAAATACCTAGGGAAAAGGCAACCAAAGAATTCAAGGACTTCAAATGCTCTCATGCAGTAAAGAAGGAAGTCATCTATGTGTTGGTGTAAAGATTTCTTATGAAATCACTGTTCCTAAGTAGTCCCTTGAATACTGACCTTGAGAAAGGGGTGGATTGAAGGCATAGGAGAGGCCAGAGACACAGACAAAAGCAATTAGACTGTACCTACTACTCCCTGATTTTGTATTTCACCGAGAGGTAACCAGTAATTCTGATTCTGAGACTTTTGTCCAGATCTAGATTAGTTGAAATTAGTGACTGGAGCATGTTCAGAGTCAATAATTTGTCATAGCAAGTCCAGAGTTAAATAGAAATACGGAGAAATTGGAGCTGCTACATTCTTCCAACTCTTCTATTTGTACCAGCTACAGAATTTACTCACACATCACCAGAAAATTGAAGACTGACAAGGGGAATGGAGACTTGGGTATTTGTTATCCCAACTATTGTATCTAGAACACTCACAGAATATCAGAATCCATTAGCTAAATAAGACTGTAAGAATTTGGTGCTGTGACATTACAAACCATTAAATGGTCAAAAGACAATACCAAAAGTTATTTTGAATTTCTGCAGATCATTAAATGTGCACTTTTCACCCAAAGACTAAAAAAAACACGTGAAGATAATTAATAAGAAGAGGATCTACATACTTATAAATTGTACTAGGGACCTGGTGCATGAAGATTCGTGCACTGGAGGGGTGGGGCGGGGAATGGAGAGGTGGCCCCTTAGCCTGACCTGCACCCTCTCCAATCTGGGAACCCTCAGGGGAGCCCGCTCCAATCTGGGAGTTTCTGTCTGTCTTTGCAATCATATGAGCGAATTGTCTGAGACCCCCAAGCCAGTTTGGTTTGTTGCTCACAGAATAATAGAGGCATTTTTTTTTTCTTTGCTCCATTGGTGGAGATTTCCTGGAAGTTTTAGGATATCTTCCCTTTAATTTTTCCAAGACACTCTGAATTTACTTATGTTTCTCACCTTTGCTTTTCCTCCATCCCCAGCCACAACAGTAACTTGCTCCAGGCTCACTTTGCTCTAGTGTCTAGGAGAACTATGATTCCCAGCATTCCTGGTGCTCCCTCCACTCTGGGCTTCTGCTTCCGGTCCTGGGGCTGCCATCAGAACTACTATTCGCAGTGTTCCTGGTGCTCCCCTGCTCTGGGCTTCTGCTTCTGGTCCTGGGGCTACCACCAAAACTACTATTCCCAGAATTCCTGGTGTTCCCACACTCTGGGTTTTCCCAGACCAAGGGAGCCACATGCCCCCAAGGGAGCAACCAAGGGAGTGACCCAGGGAGCCACATCACCCCAAGCTGCCGGCTCTCCCACTCTACTCTGTGTATGCAAATTACCTGCCATTTTGTCGGGTTAATTTGCATACTCCTCATTGGTTGATGGGCGTGGCTTATGAGTGTGGCTTGTGGGCTTGGCTTGAGCATAGCAGAGGGACGGTTAATTTGCATGTTTCTCTTTTATTATATATACTAGAGGCCTGGTGCACAAAAATTTGTGCACTCGGGGGTAGGGAGTCTCTCAGCCCGGCCTGTGCCCTCTCGCAGTCTGG
>NW_005369238.1:119780-121987 GCF_000412655.1 Myotis brandtii
GGATCAGGGTGGGGGTCCCGCTTGGGTGCCTGGCCAGCCTGGATGAGGCGATGATGGCTGTTTGCAGCTGGTCACACCCCCTTCATGGTGGGGGTCCCCACTGGGGTACCTGGCCAGTCTGGGTGAGGGGCTGAGGGCCGTTTTCAGGCTGTCCGGCGACTGAAGCTCCCAGCCTCTTTTTTTCTTTTTATTTTTTTATTCTGGGATTTATTTACCTTCTATAGCTATCACTGGAGGTGAGAGCCGGCTCCAGCTTGAGGCCGTGGCTGGCTGAAAGCAGGTATCTGGGTTTGTTTAGCGTCTATAATTGAAACTCTGTTGCCATCACTGGCGCTCTAAGCTCTGAGCCCGCTGGCGGCTGAAAGCCGGTTTCTGGGTTTGTTTAGCTTCTATAATTGCAACATTGTTGCATCCGGAGCTCAGAGCTGGGCCGCAGCAGGCGGGGAACCTTGGCTTCCTCTGTCACTGCAGCAAGCAAGCCTCATGTTCGCTTCAGCTGCCTGGCTGCCGGCCGCCATCTTGGTTGGCAGTTAATTTGCATATCGCCCTGATTAGCCAATGGGAAGGGTAGCGAAGTTATGGTTAATTACCATGTTTGTCTATTATTAGATAGGATAGTTGCTTAACTTTTTAAGTAGCCCAGTTATTCAAATCAGTGTTGCTATTGTTGCTGGATTTCACAAGGCCAGATTTTACCATGCTAACTATTTTAATCATTAGTCAGACTTGGTCTTGAGCTGTAAGGTGAAATCCAGTAAAAATGGGTAAGATTAATTAGAGTGTTACCAGAGAGCATGTTAGTAAAGTTCAGGACTTCCTCTCATCGGGGACAGGGAAAACATGGTGGGTCTTTATTTTTTCTCACCTCCTGGGGTCCATGAAAAGATCAGAGATATGGGAGAAAGGTCAATGGGAGAATTCATGCGGCTTCTCCAGAAGAGACATGGGAGGGACGACTTTCTTCTTTCCTCCAGTTATTCTGTTTGCCAAGATTATGTCATTAAGCCACAGTGTTTGAGTGTTTCTCAGACAGTATAGAAAATGGCAAATACCCAGGGATGTTGTAGGCAACGTGGGAACCTTGCAGGAGATGACCTAGCCTTGGAGCATGCAAGTCCCCTGAGGGCCTGGGGTGACTGGGCAGAGAGAAACATCTGGGAACTAGCACACGAGGTTCTCCGATAAGGGTTTGAAATCATAGACAGTCTGCTAACATCATTTTCTACCATAAATACATGATATGTATTTGCGTGTGTATTATTTTCTGTCAATATCCTATTAATTTGTTTGTTTGTTAAAAAGTAGTATATTATGGTGGTTAGGAGCAACACTTGTTGCCTAAATTTGGATACTTCTCTGCCACTGGTGAGCTGTATTTGGATCAATTAACCTCTTTGTGTCCCAGTTTCTTCATCTAAAGAAAGGAGTAATAAAAATACTATACCATAGTGTCTTGAGGATTAAATGGATTTTATATTTAAAACATTGCCTGGCACATAGTGAATCACTGAACAAGTGCTTATCTATATATATAAAAGCCTAAGCGCCCTTTATGACCAGTCTCTATGATGCGCACTGACCACCAGGGGGCAGACGCTCAATGCAGGAGCTGCCCCCTGGTGGTCAGTGCACTCCCACAGTCAACCTCCCATGGTCCCTTCCCCTGGCTGGCCAGCTTGATCAGCCCAGATTGGGACTAGGTGAGATGGGCTCCTATTGGCCCCCATTGCCAGCCAGGCCAAGGGACCCCACCCATGCACAAATTCTCATGCACCAGGCCTCTAGTATTATTATAATTATACTAGAGGCCTGGTGCACAAAAATTTGTGCACTCGGGGGGGTCCCTCAGCCCGGCCTGCGCCCATTCGCAGTCCAGGACCCCTTAGGGGATGTCCACCTGTCGACTTAGGCCCACTCCCCGGGGGATCAGGCCTAAGCTTGCAGTCAGACATCCTTCTAGCAGCCAGGGAGCCCTTGGGGGATGTCCGACTAAAGGCTTAGGCCCCAAAGGGATCTAGTCTAAACCGTTAGTTGGACATTTTTAGTGCTGCCACGGAGGTGGGAGAGGCTCCTGCCACCGCCAGTGCACTGGCCAGCCATGAGCCAGGTTCTGGCTGAGTGGCACTCCCCATATGGAAGTGCACTGACCACCAGGGGGCAGCTCCTGCATTGAGCGTCTGCCCCCTGGTGGTCAGTGCGCATCATAG
>NW_005369238.1:122188-129623 GCF_000412655.1 Myotis brandtii
ATTTTTAATTTTTTAATATTTTAATTTGAAATAATCTCATACATGTAAAAAAAACCTATGAAATACTACAGCATATTATATGTACCCTTCACCCAATTTCTTAGGTGTTAATAATTTAAACATAACCATTATACAACTAACAAAATTTGGAATATATTTTTCTTATAATCTCTTTAATGTTACTTAATCCATTTACTTTGTTTTTGTTAATCTTCACCCAAGGATATTTTTCCATTGAATTTTAGAGAGAGTGAAGGGAAAAGGAGAGACACATTCATTGGTTGCTTCTTGCACATGCTCTGATAGAGACTGGGGATCAAGCCAGCAACTGAGGTACATGCCCTTGACTGGAATCGAACCTGGGACCTTTCAGTCCACAGGCTAATGCTCTATCCACTGAGCAAAACAGGCTGCAGCTTAATTCATTTACTTTTAATCTATATGTGTCTTTATATTTAAAGTGGGTTTTGTTTTTGATTCACCCTCATAATCTGTCTTTTAATTGGTGCATTTATGCCACTGACTTTCAGAGTGCTTACTGATAGAGTTACTACCATATCAGGTGGCTTCTGGGGCTTCCTTGGCAGGCCTGCAGCCCGGGATCGGATTTAATCATGGGCAGCAGGCAGGCGGCATCTGGGATCGCACACTGGGGTCTGGATGGCGGCTCGTGCTGTCCCGCTCTGCCTGCAGTATGCAAATTAGCTGCATCTTTGTTGGTGGTTAATTTGCATAGCACACTGATTAGCCAGTGGGAGGCGTAGCGAAGGTACGGTCAATTACCATGTTTGTCTATTATTAGATAGGATACCTTGTTAAGTTTGTATTTCATGGTAGGAGTTGTACCTTATTTTTAGACAACAGATAGCTCCAGGGTTATTAGGAGGGAAGAGTCGACTCAGAGGTAATATTCTGTGAATATTTCTATGAGACTACACTGGAAACTTAGGGAGGATTGCCCTATGCTAATCTAGGCATTAAACTATCTTTGCTATTTCAACCAACATATTTGTTGTGCCAAATTCTTAACTTTACATTCAGTTATGAAGAACATTATCTTGATAAATCATTCAGCATATATAGGGCATCCCAAAAAAATGTACACACACTTTAAATAATTATTAATTCCAATGTTTCTTTCTTTTCAGATTTAACCCATTGGAATTAATTAAAGCATGTGTACATTTTTGGGGACAACCTGTATGTAGTACTTATAGATTAAAAATATGGTTTTCTATCTTTATTTTAAATATATGTTTGTTTGGGGTTATTTTCCTTTGCCCAAGAACCTGACTTGAGAGTTTCAATGAGTTTTCGATATTTGTTTTAACTACACAAGTATTTCATGTTCATCATAAAAATGAGAAAATATAAATAAATGAAAAAACTATTGCCCAGACTGCAACCAAATGATGGCCATTGTTCACAGCTTAGTGTTTGTTCTTTTAAATATTCTTTCTCTAAAGTCCTCCCCCCCTTGTGTAAAAGCAATGCATTGTGTTTTCTCCTAAAGTTGTACTTTAAAATACATATTATTATGTAACCTTAATGCCTCACTGTGCAATACATCATGAACATATATCTATATCTTTATAGACTTATAGAGTCCTTTTGTAATATTCAATTTTGTGGGTATACCATAATCTCTTATGTCAGGCATTTAATCTGGTTTTATTATTGCACATAATAAACAAAGTTGTGACAAACATCAAAAGAAAAAAAAAGATAGAATATTTTATAAATAATCCCACGATGTCTGACTTCAGAGAATGGATTATAACATAACTGAAGTATTTTTCAAATGTGAATGAGTTCAATGCTCCCACTTACTACATTGTTAAAAAGGTGCTCTTGTATGGCCAGTGTTCCTCAGTGGTTGAGCATCGACCTATGAACCAGGAGGTCACGGTTCAATTCCAGGTTAGGGCACATGCCCAGGTTGTGGGCTCAATCCCCAGTAGGGGGTGTGGGGGATGTTTCTATCTCTCTCTCCCTCTCTGAAATCAGTAGAAAATATATTTTAAAAAGGAAAAATAAAGCCAGGTTCTCATAGTCTTTAAGTCACTTTATAACATCTGATGACCTTGATAAAGAATAGTTATATTAATTAGTTGTGACTTCTAGGCATAAATTCTGATATGGTACGTTTCTTTCCTGATTACAACTCATTCTATGCTAAAATTAGGGACTGCCAAAGAAAAGAAAAAGAAACACAAATAGACACCTAGTGATTAAACAAGAATTACATTACAAAATGTAATCAGACATATACTTACTGGTTTTGACAAAAAATAGCTTGTGTGGCCTGAATAACACATCAACTGTATATAAATCTCTCTCAGGGGATCATTTTTTTCAAGATGATATAAAACTGCATTTCATGTACATTCAGGATTTTTAAAAATATGTTGTTATTTATTTTAGAAGGAGAGGAAGAGAGAGAGAGAGGAGAGAGAGAGAGAGAGAGAAACAACAGTCAGTTGCTTCCCTGCATGCATCCGGCCAAGCATCAAACCTGAAACCTGAGCCTGTCCCTGGCTGGGAATCGAACCTGTAACTTTTCGGTGCACAGGATGATGCTCAACCAGGTCTCCCTCACCTCTCCAGAATTATTTTAAATCTTTTGAAAGCTCATTTTTATTTAGTTCAGAAAAATTTGCTCTGAATACTTTGGCTGGTTTACATTCCTGCTTAGTGAATACATTTATTTTCATAGAGTTTATTTTCTATGTTCATGGATCTTAGAGCTGGAAGGAGTCTCTTTGACTTCAGAGTTTTAACTTATATTAAAATCAATAAGAAATATATATAATAAGGTATTTTCTAATGAAAAACAATACATCAAAGATGCAAAACGCTGGGAGGCATGTTAAAGGGGAACTGGGAATTAACTCTAGGATGTGGCAAAACACCCCTAAGCACAAATCAGCATTTCATAGCCAGTGATATATATAGTTTATTGGGTATTACTAGAAAGGAGTTCACAATCAAGGATGCGCATAATAAATTCTGCCACCGCTGCACTTGTTGGCAATCACTTTCAGCCACATCAAGTCTCCAGATAAATGTGTTCTGTCTGAACCAACTCTTAACAGGAACCCAGACAGCTAACCTGTGTGTGCTTTTGTAATTAAGAAGCTGAAGGTCTTCCTCCTTAGAAAACCAGGACAAAAAATAACTCAGAGCTCCTCCCCCCGCACTCTACCTGGAACCCTGCTGCACTCTGCAGCCAACATAAGGGTAAGAGCTTATACCTCTGTTATACCCTTATTTATAAATGAAAAACAAACAAACCAAAGACCTGATTTTTAGGGTCAACTAGAATTCCATTTTTGTGGATTTTACAGGAATTGAAAGCACAGACTTTAAAAATTTTGTTTTGCTAAAACCTTCAAGGAAACATACACAACACCAAATTAGGCTCCGTGGAATGTGACCCAAAGAACAAAGCTAAGGAAGTTGACTTCGATCCTAAACTTGTTTATTATTTCTCTCTGAAAACCTCATCTACCAATCCCCAATGTTTCTCTGCTAACCTTTATTCTTACAGTTTTTCTGAGCAATTACACATCCTGTAGCAACAGTTTCCTTCATTAATCCTTTTGGGGAAAAGTAATGTCAGATAAGTAACACCTGCTTCCTTGAGTTAAATCAGGATGCACATGGTCCATCTGCAATGCTAAGCTGTGGCCAAGAAATTTCAGAGGCAACTGGACAGTCAGTAACCTCTACTCAAATACAAATGCAACACCGTTTGCTAGACGATTGCAGTGGTTCATAACCCTGGGTAAACGGTTGAATGCTGTCGGTTTTAATTTTTTCTCTTTTTTTATTGAGACAAAATTTATATATAAAAAGTCCATCTACAAGTTTGACAAATGTATACAGTTGTATTGTGTCCACCACCATCAAGATGTGGAATTTTCACCACTCCACACGGTTTCCTCATGCCTCCTTCCAGTCAATCCCCTCCTTCCATCCCCAGCCACCGGAAACCACAGATCTGTTTTGTTTCCATAGTTTTGATGTTTCTAGAATGTCAGATAATGAAATTATACAGTATATGTCTTTTGTGTCTAGCTTTTTAACTTAGTGTGGTACTTTCAAGAATCATCCGTTTTGGTGCCTGTATCAGTAGTCTGTTCCTTTTTGTTGCTGAGTAGCATTCCATGTGTGGGTAAATCAGAACTTGTTTATTCATTCACCAGCTGAAGTAGATTTCGATTGTTCACAGTTTGGGGCATTTACCACTTAAGCCGCTACAAAGATTTACATACAGGTCATTGTGCGACATGTGTTTTCAATTCTCTTGGCTATGTGTCTGGTGTATATAGTTAAATGCATGTTTGCCTTTATATTAAAAATGCTCAACTGTTTTTTTCAGAGTGACTGGATCCTTTTGCATTCCCCCTAGCAATGAATGAGAGTTTGTTTTTCTACATCCTTACCAAAACTCGGTATGATTGGTCTTTTTATGTATTAATAATTCTAGTGTTTGGATGGTAGTATCTCATATTGGTTTTAAACATTTGCATTTTCCTCATGATTAAAAATTAGGAGCACATCTTTTGTGTGCTTATTTATCATTCTTATATCTGTTGTGCGTTGTTTGCCTTCTTACAGCATTTCATAAGTTAAGGGTGTGTTTTTCCCCTACCGTGGTCGGCACACTGCGGCTCGCGAGCCACATGGGACTTTTTGGCCCCTTGAGTGTGGCTCTTCCTAAGCCTTAGGAGTACCCTAATTAAGTTAATAACAATGTACTTACCTATATAGTTTAAGTTTAAAAAATTTGGCTCTCAAAAGAAATTTCAATCGTTGTACTGTTGATATTTGGCTCTGTTGACTAATGAGTTTGCCGACCACTACCCTAGAAGTTTTATCGTTTTAGCTCTTACATTTAGGTGTATGATCCATGTTGAGTTCATTCTTGTTCATAGTAAGAGTTGAGGTTCATTCTTTTTGCACGTGGATATCCTCTGGTATTGTGCCACCATGACTGTGGGCTAGTGTGGAGCTTGGGGTCTTGGAGGAGGGTGTTCACTGTGCTCCTGCATCACCCCCACCCTGCAGCAGGCCCTGCACACCTGCATCGTATAAGGCTGCTCTCTCCATGCTCTTGCCCCTCCCTTAACGCACCACCTTGCGAGGCTGCTGGGCAACGGGGGTGGTTTCTCATTTCTCAGACTCCACCCTCAATCTCAGGCAGACCCTGTACACCCGAGCCTCAGGAGTGGTGTTTTCTCAGCAGCCCTGTCGGCTTCTCATGCACTTGGAGAGTGACACTTCTCCCCACTGGTGTCAGCTAAACTCTGTCATTAATTGGCGGAAACCTTGGGTGTGAGTAAGGTTCTCTCCCTCCGGTTTGGCAGCCGAATATGGCCTTGCAAAGGGCAGAAGTCTCTGCACAAATAGGATTTTTGCTGCAGCTGATCTTTGCTGGGGTGGGATGGAAGGTTTCCTGTCCTACCCCAGAGGGAGCAACGAAAGGTCAGCTCTGGGACCTGGGCTTTTCCCATTCTCCAGTGGTAGGTGCCTTTTACTTCATATTTTCATATTTAAAAGGGGTTCAGGACACAGGAGGTTCGGGGCCTGTCTATAGCTGCAGCCAATCATTTCCTGATGTTCATAGAGTTTCTGGAGAATGAATGGGCTTCTGAAGATACCCCTGCTCCACTCTCAATCTTTGGCAAACCTTGCACACCTTGTGTTACTGAAGGAGGCACAATGGCCGTTTGCGCTGCCTCTGATGTTCCTCAGGAGCGCTTGCTGGAGAACCGTGGGAAATATTCCAGTGAATATAGACGCCCCATATCTGGGTTCCCAGAGATGCTGAACTGTCAGTCTTGCCCTTAGTTTAAGAATCCATTACAATTGCAAGAGGTAAAGGAAGGCTTACATCTCCGGGCAGCTTCGTGTCTCATGACCTTTATCCTTCTCTCTTGCACCCTTCTCCTCACAGAGACTGCCCCCCCCCCCCCCCCCCAATGGATGATCTGTTCTCCTCTCATGGAATTTCTAATGTTTCTTTCACTTTACAGTCGGCTGCTCAGCTCATCTAGCTTTGTTTTTTTCTTGCTCAGAGTATAAATACTTTCCCCTCTTTTTATCACACGGTATGCTTGGCGTCTTGAAAGGCTAGTACCCATTTTTAGATTGTCAAAGAATGGACCAGAGAACCATCTTCTGCAAGAGCTGGTTTTCAAGTTTTCAGGGACATACAGACACACTTATTTGGGGGAACTCGTGTTGTAGTTTCATATGTGAAAGCTGTGTTGGAAGAGGAGTCTGTGCAACACAGGTGTGCACAATGGTGGTCGCTAGCTGACAGCGGCCACTTCTACGGTCCCTCAGTGGTGTCCCAGCCAGTCAACCCAGCAGGTAACAGATGAATAGGATTTATTTTTCCCTAAACACCTGAATTGTGTCCCTCTTCTTATTTTAGAGGAGTTTTCAGGATTAAGCAGACATCAGTGGCCTTGAGAAGAATTATTTGGGATTTATTTCTATAATAATTTAATGCTTTAGGTACATTTTTTTAGTATAAAAGGGAGAAAAGAAGAGGAATGTTGTATATGGGAGGCATCATACTCACTCTTTTGTGTGTTTATTTTAAGCATTTTTGTGTATCCCTTTGTATATTGCAATTGGCTGAAGTCCACAAAGATGGGCTTTCTACATTCAGCTGCTGCAGTGTTCAGATAATTTCAATGAACTGTTAGGAATCAGTTTGCAGGTCAACAGTTTCTCTTTAAAGGGACAAAAAAAAATTGCAAAAGCGATGTTGCTTTGCAGAGGGGAGTCCCACAAACGCTGCTATGGGTGGGGCGGGGCTGGGGTGCTGTGTAACCAGTGTTTGACTTTCTTTTCAAGTGGGCGCAATGGGGAGAGAACCTAGAGTGAGGCACGTTCTCTTCCCCGGCCGTTGTCTGTCTGTCTGTGGTGGTTTCTGTTTCAGGGAGGTGTGGTGGGATCATAAGTCATTCCCCTCCCCTTCTAGGCCTCCTGCTGTAAATGGAGGACCTGTCTGGTTTCTGGTTTGGCTGGGGTCCCATAAGGGTATGGGACCCTTCAATAAAGGATAGCAAACAGAGAAAAAAAAGTGTTGCTGAATTTATTTATTTATTTTCTCCATTGATGTTTTAGAGAGAGTGGAAGTGTGGGAGGGATGGGAGAGGGAGGGGGGAGAGAGAGAGAGAGAGAGAGAGACGGATGTGAGAGAGACACATTGCCTCCCCCACACACCCTGACTAGGGCCTGGGATCAAACCTACAACCCAGGCACATGCCTTTGACTGGGAATTGAACACTGCATGGGCTTATGCTCTAACCATTGAACACCCTGGCCAGAGCAAAATGTTGCTGAATTTCATATTCCCCAGTTTAGAAATTAAAATGCAGAGAAACGAATTCTGCGCCGGGAAGCGAGGTGGGCG
>NW_005369238.1:130513-147842 GCF_000412655.1 Myotis brandtii
GGGGAGGCTGCGGCCCCGAAGGGAACAAGAGCCAGGGGCCAAGGAGCACGGGCGAGTGTGGAGTGAATGGAGACCTGGACAAGGAAGAGACAAACATGGGAAAAAGGAAGCGGAAGGTTTCCGAAGTTGAAGCATATTCTAAGAAGAAAAAGATTAAGTTCCCGGGACTGGCTGCAGGCGGAGAACCAGAAAACCATGAAGCTCCTGCAAAAGGTGAATTCAATTGGAAGGGGACTATTAAAGCAGTCCTGAAGCAGGCCCCAGACAATGAAATAGCAGTCAAAAAGCTAAGGAAAAAGGTTTTAGCTCAGTATTACGTGGTGACGAACCAACACCACAGGTCTGAAGAGGAGCTCCTGGCCATCTTCAACAAGAAAGTCAGCAAGAACCCCGCCTTCAAGTTACTCAAGGACAAGGTCAAACTTCTGAAGTGAACATTTTTGTATTTAATAAATTGAGTCCATTCTGTTGATTTCTTCCTTTCACGGCTGTTTGTAAAACATGTAATAAATAATAACTCAAATTTTGTTATAAGAAAAATATATATTTTTGGTAGATCTTTTATGAGAGAATAAACTATATTGTCCTGAAAAAAAAATAAATTAAAATGCAGTTGTCATTTGCAGGAAATTACTGAGAAACTATTCCACACTGTCTCATCTATCTGTTCATGTGCATAAACCAGTTAGCATATTTTTTAAGTGTCTAAAAGTGGATAATCAGTGATCACCTAAAATAATTGGTTAAACTGTCAGCCTTTAAATTGACCCCATTGGCTCTATATGCCTCATTAATTGTAATGTTTAATTACATTAACCTTTTCATTCACTCATATTTGTACATTACATACTGTGTTCAGGCAGATTTACAGTAATTCAAACGTAAGTCAGATATAAACTCTATATTCAACAGTTTATAACTCATTAAGGATGCTATGAACCCAAATAATTACAAGACAAATTAGAAAGTTGTAAGTTGAATACGAAATCACTTGTTATGGGCCTTAGAGGTATGACAGATGCATTCCAGATGGGAAAGTGAAGGAAGACTTTGTGGATAGGTGACACTTGGCTTCAAACAACAGATGTGTTTGGAGGTGTGGAGGTAACGAAGAAAGGCTTTCCAAACAAAGCAAAGAACAGGTTTCTGGCAGCTTTTAGAAATGGTGTTGGAACAAGAGAGACTTACTAGTATTTCAAGTGCCAGGTCTGAAATGAATGTCCTCCAGGATAACAATGCCATGGAAAACACACCAGGCACCCGCTGTGCCCAGGGCCTGTTCTTACAACTCCCTTTCATATGCATGGCTTGTCCGGGTTCTGTAGAAGGCCAATACCGCACTGGTGCACTGAACTCTACCTCCGCTTTCTCCCTCAAAATATTGCTCTTAAAATTTCCCCCATCTCTCATCATAATTTTTCTCTTTTTTCTGCATCGTGCCCATTCACAAATATGCTACACAACAACAAACAATCACACACACACACACACACACACACACACACACAAAAAAACACAACAACCCCTTTCTGTATCAGTTTGGTCTCACTGCACACCAAAAATTCAGTGGCTCAAAATCAGCATCCATTTTTAGCTCGCAGTTCCATGGTTGGCAATTTAGGTTGGGCTCAGTCGGTCAGTTCTGCGCTTTACTGAGCTGGCTGGTGCATCATGTTGCTTTGCTAGGTGGTTCTGCCTTAGGGGGTGGGTGTCTGCACTCTGAGTGGCAGAGGATGTAAAATACAAAATGGAAACTATCTCAATAACTTCTTATAGTGATTGCATAATGAAATAATATATTGGGTTAATATAATATTTTGTAATGTTATATGATGTGGGATAGTATATCATATGATAGTGGGTTAATATGATAAAATGTGTAATTTATATCAATTTTAACATTTTGTTTTACTTTTCACAAATGTGGCTACAAGAAAAATGTTTATTACATCCATGACTCACATTGTATTTCTATGAGACAGCAGTAATCTAGGGCTTGGGACTCAGTGTCATTTTGGATCAGCAGCTTAGCAACCTCTTGTTAGAAACACAGAATGTCAGTGCTTCTTAGATCAGAATCCACATTGTTGCAGATCCCCAAGTACCTCATATGCAAATTAAGATTTAAGAAGCCGTGACCTAAGGGACATAGAAGATCATAATAGTGATGTTACAAGGGAGATGAGAGAGCATAATATAATCTACTCTCAGGGAATTAATTGAGTGGTATTGTTACTGTTGGTTTAGCACTGCTCTAAGTGCTTTAGGTGTATTAGCTTGTTTAATAAGGTATAATGGAGAAGTATGTTTATGATGATCAGACAGCATACAGAAAAGTTTACATGAAAATTCACATTTAGAGAATAGCTCCTGTACATTTTAAAAATTCTTTTTAAAGCTGTTGATCATAATTAAAGCACTGAATGATACATAAAATATAATGCAATGCAGGTGATATGATGATTAAGGGGAAGAAAGGTGATTATTAAAAGATGGCAGGAGCCCTAGTTGGTTTGGCTCAGTGGATAGAGCGTCAGCCTGTGGACTGAAGGGTCCCGGGTTTGACTGAGAGCCCAGTCAAGGGCAAATGCCCGGGTTGTGGGCTCGATCCCCAGCAGGGGGCGTGCAGGAAGCAGCTGATCAATGTTCTCTTTCATTGATATTTCTATCCCTCTTTCCCTCTCCCTTCCTCTCTGAAATCAATAAAAACATATATTTTTTAAAAAGATGGCAAGAAAGAATTATATTTCTTAATAGCAGAATAAAAAGTCAAATAGTATTTTTACAGGAGATATTTCAAAATAACAAACCATTTCCTAGATTGTTTAGATGGTGGCATTGGGAGTTCCACAAATGTGCCATGGAACGAAACACAGGATAATCTGCAATTATTTATTGCTATTTTCCCCAGGCAGTGCTATAAAATTGGGTAAAAATGCACTTCAAATATAAATGGAAAAGTCTGCATTTCCCTATAGTCTATTTTAAAGGCAAATATGAAACACACACTTATCCTTGTCAAAGAGAACCTGGTGGTATAAAAATTCCAGAGGAGGGCAGCAAAGATA
The DNA here is from genome assembly GCF_000412655.1 of Myotis brandtii. Taxonomy (NCBI): domain Eukaryota; kingdom Metazoa; phylum Chordata; class Mammalia; order Chiroptera; family Vespertilionidae; genus Myotis; species Myotis brandtii. The sequence goes on from NW_005369238.1 coordinate 133,582, forward strand.
AAAAGAAAAAAAAAAACTTAGGTGGAAAAAAACACATTCTTATTTTTCAAATTCCAAATTTTTCACAATAGGAAGTATCACTGTGATGGAGCATTTATTAGCTTTAAATTATTAATTTGTTTCCTAAAGTAAGAAAATAATGAAAGCACGTAGTTAATCTGTCTGTCTTTCTTGGTCTGTCTCTTTGGTCCCTTTGAAAGTCCTATACATATTCATACTTCTAAAGAGTACTACAATAGCATTATCCCAGCTGAAAAGTATACTATTTTAGTTACCTCTTTATTTGATAGATACTTATTGAGTGTTTATACTATGAGCTCTGTTGTTTTAGGTGGTAGATATCTGATGCACAATTTCATTGAAGAAACAATGCCTGATTTAATAAAGTTCAAACCTGGTGAGTGAATTATAGACTTAATCAGTAAATTGAAATGGATTAACCATTATACTGATGACAGTACATATACTTTGATATGAGTATGAAATGAAGCTATGGTTGGCCAATCAGAACTTGAATTTAACTCTGAATATACGCATGGAAAAAATAGTTTGGGGAATAATTTATAATGGTCAAAACATTAAAAAGTTTAAAAATGAGTTTTATAAAAGATTTAAGTTTATGTCAGTGTCATTAGACAACAGAATGGTTATGGCAATAACAGACTAAATTTAAAACTTCGCTAAGAGAAGCTGAATTTTAATTTAGTTCCCAACTCTTAGCAAGCTTGATACTCTGAGATATGACATAGTTTCTTTTGAGCCTTAAGTTTATGAGCTTATATGAAACTAGAGGCCTGGAGCATGAAATTTGTACATGGGGGGGTGGGGGGTTGCCCTCAGCCCAGCCTGCACTGTCTCCAATCTGGGACCCCTCAGGGGATGTCTGACTGCCAGTTTAGGCCCTATCCCCGGGGATTGGGCCTAAACCGGCAGTCAGGCATTCCTCTCACAATCCTGGACTGCTGGCTCCTAATCGCTCATCTGCCTGCCTGCCTGGTCGCCCCTAACCGCCCCCCGCTGCTGGCCAGGTCACCCCCAACTGACCCCTCCCTGCCGGCCTGGTCGTTCCTAACTGCCCTGCCCCTGCCTGCCTGGTCGCCCCTAACCGCCCCCCGCTGCTGGCCAGGTCACCCCCAACTGACCCCTCCCTGCCGGCCTGGTCGTTCCTAACTGCCCTGCCCCTGCCTGCCTGGTCACCCCTTACTGCCCCCCTCTGCCAGCCTGGTCACCCCTAACTTCCCCCCTCCCTGCCAGCCTAATTGCCCCAATTGTTACCCCTGCCATCCTGGTCGCCCCCAAATCCCCCCCTGGCTGGTCTGGTCGCCCCACGCAGCCTGCTTGTTCAGTCATTTGGTCGTCCCTCACTAACCCCCCTGCAGGCCTGGTCATAGGCAGCCATCTTGTGAGGGCCTGAGGGTCAATTTGCATATTACCTCTTTATTATATAGGATTAAAAGGCTGTTTGGTTTCTATTTCAAATTTCAGACGACAGCATGTGTTCTTTCCACTGTGAATGAGTCTGCTATTTACACAGTGATATCTATATTTTGCTATTAAGCCTAGAAACCTTTGGAGTACACCTATAAAACACTGAATGGTCATAAGCCTGTAAAACACATTAATATGGTGTTATTTAACACATGTATTATAATTTCAATAATCCTACATAATTGTGTGTACATTATATATATTCAGCTGTCTTTAGACTTTATACCCACTCTGATAAGGGTTCAAATTTAATCATTCTGTGTTTGACTATGCTCTTTCTGATGAATTGAAGTCTGATAGTAGAGTCAAAATCCATTTTTTAAGGGAAGTTTATAAAATACAAAGCAACACATCTTTTCAAAATGAAGAAAAGGGAATGCAGTACAATTTATGTATTATGATATTTAATCCTTTCAAAAATCAGGCTTATTTCTGGATTTCCAAACTCATCTCCCACCTTATCCTCCCTTTATCTTAGTCACTTGCCTTACTGGACTACCTGCCCAGAGCCCCAAACACCCAATATACTCCCCTTCTTCTCACAATTTACCTCAAGCTCTTTTTATAGGCCTAAAATAACCTTGCCTCTCTTTTTTACCCTTTAAAATCCTTTATGGCTATTACATTATATTAATGCCAGCCACACCCACTAAATTTATTTCACCAAATCCTTTGATATCCTTTATGGCTAAGACCAAATGTCACTCCTTCCAGTATGGGTTATGGTAAAACATTTTTGCGAAATTCTCATTGATCCACAAGTCTGTCCTTCTCTGTGCTCCCAGGTCACTTGCCTGGTCCTTTCATCATGGGGTTTAATTAAGCGATTTTAGCTGCTCAGTGGGAGGGTCCTTATGTTCTTCATCTAAGTGTCATCAATGTACCTAACAGAATTTTTACTAGAAGTGTCTTGAACAAATGAATAGAGAAACACATGACAATCATCCTAACTTCTTTAACCTGTGGTCTAGAGAATTGTGTCGTGGCTGCTCATGAAATGGTAGTTGCCTATTTTATAGGGCAATGTCAGAGACAGGGCAGAGAAATCACTGGGCACCTTAGGCGTTGGGGTCAGAGGAACCTGGGGTCATTCCCTGGCACTGTCACTTACTGGCAAGAAGATCCAGCAGGTACTTTTACCTGTTTGAGCCTTGGTTTTCTCAAAGACAAAATGGGGATCATACATCTTACATACTAGTTAGGCTTATTATGAATATTAGAAATAAATAGATAAAATTCTTAGAAATGATAATTATTATATTAAGATTAATTAACTAAACAATAATGTGCTCAGGATAGTAGAAGGTTTCTGTTGATTGAAAATTGTAAATTAAAAAGAAATAGAATAAAGATTCATCATTTTCAAATGATAAACTCTAGAAATACACTTGAGTAAGTAAATCCATTAGTCTTGCAGGGAGAATAAAAACTCGTTCTTTTGTGATTTGGTTGGTATCATCTGAACCATTAAGTTGCAGCCCATTATTGGTTGGTGAAATAAATTTAGTGAGTAAGGCTGGCATTAATATAATGTAATAGAAGTGCATTCTTATTAATAATAAGAATGGCTTTATAGGTAATGTAGTTAAATTATATACATATTCACGTGTTTGTTTTGGATAGATAAATCAAATGTGGCAAAGATGTTTGCAGAACACTTTTCTGCAGGATATCTATAAAAAGAACTTACTAGGAACTTTCTCCCAGAAGTAACCATTAGAGAAAGGGTTAAGGAGTACTGGCTGGTTAAGACATTAGCATGTAGGGAGTGCCAGCAGTATTTGAAATCCTAAGACTTTCCAAGCTAAAAATACATTGTGCATAATTCAGGTATTTTTGATGATTCACTGACCTTGTATAAACATTGCAAGCCACGTAGTCATTATCATGATTATCAATTATTAGTGTACAGCAGTTTTCTGGAGTGATCCAGCTAATAGTGTGCTTTAGTTAATAAGACTCGAGAGTTTCCTATATATGGACATAAGCCATGTTAAAATTAAAGAATTATTCTTCTCCCAAAAGTTTATAGAGAGTGTGTTCTGTTACCCTGAATACAGAGGGAGCAATTAGCCCATTTTACTTCAAAAAAAAAAGGAGGAAAGAAAATATTAGATAATGAAAGAATAGAAGGCCTGTCTTGGGCCAGAGGTTAATTGTGGTTCATAAGCCACATTCATTTATACATATTTTTTTCTTTTGATTTTTCTTGTTTCAGTGAAAATTATTTTTTGAAGTAAATTACTTTTATATGAAATTATATGAAATCATGCTATGGAAGCAACTTTTTACCCAAACGATCATAGTGTGCCAGAGAAACTACTTTGTATTTAGATAGTTAATTGTAATCATCATGCTATGATGCTACAGTGTGTACAATAGATTTTTGTTTATAGGAATTAAGTAAAACATATGACATTTTGCTTGGGGACATCTGTTTTTATTTGCATTTGATAAACTTAATTAGAAAGTGTTAAAAAGAGAACTAGGGAAGAAACTCACAATCTATCACTGAAAACATTGGGAAGCATCCTATATAATAAAAGGCTAATATGCAAATCAACCGAACAGCAGAATGACCGGTCACTATGATGCGCACTGACCGTCAGGGGGCAGCCGCTCAATGCAGGAGCTGCCCCCTGGTGGTCAGTGCACTCCCACATGGGGAGTGCCACTCAGCCAGAAGCCAGGCTCACGGCTGGCGAGCGCAGTGGTGGTGGCGGGAGCCTCTCCCGCCTCTGTGGCAGCGCTAAGGATGTCCAACTGCCAGCTTAGGCCCACTCCCTGGAGGGCTCCCGGACTGCAAGAGGGTGCAGGCCAGACTGAGGGCCGCACCCCCCCATCCCAGTCCCCTGAGTGCACAAATTTTGTGCACCAGACCTCTAGTATAAGATAAAGCCCTTGACAATAGAAAAAGGAAGCCAATGAAACTCCTTGTCTATTATATGCTTTTCCATGCTGAAAATGTATTGACCTGTACATATCATCTCCAAATGAATGTTCAGTTGGAAATGCATGAAATCTGAAGAACATCTCAGATTTCTTGCAGCATTAAACTTTGTTTTGAATGCTACTCAGAACATCCCTTAATGAAGAAAGCCACAATCTGAAAGGATTTGGTAAAGTAATGGATGATTTGTAACCACGAGCAAGAGAAAAATACAAAGTAGTACCTTGATCAATCAGTTTCACCAAGTCCAGAATTACTGACATTTCTTTTATAACTTAGAAGACAGTCATAGAAGAGCTGGCAATAATTGAAAGAGATTGTTCTTGTTTCTGAGTGAAGCCAGCTTCAAATTTTCATCTGCTGTATGCATACTAATGTCATTAAGGAAGAATTCCTATTTTTTTTTTGCATCACTTTGGAAATATTCAAGGATTTTCAAATGGTATAAAGTTTTTCTGCCAAGCAAAATTTGGTCTGTATGAAACTCTTGGTATTTTGTGTGTGAGGTAGCACCTCAAGAGCTTGGCAGCCTTTATTCTTCATGACTTTTGTGAAGAAAATTCTCACTCACCATTGTGATTTAAGACTTTTCTACATTTGTGTACGTTGTAATAAAAACAATACTGCCATCAATCCTGAAATAAGGTTTTTCTCCTTCCGTGGAAGTTGCTGACAATGCGAGAACTTGGGCTGTAAATCATCCTCTTGTCAATAAACGGGACAAAAAGAAAAGCAGCTCTTATCTGAGTCACAGAAGTTTACTGACTGCTGATGGGTCAGATCTTGATGTGCTTCACTGATCTTCAGGCAGAAGTTACACTCTTTCTGAATCTCACAAAATGCCTCTGAATAATTTGACAAGAATTCTTTCAGTCATAACACGGCATCTGTAAGATTCAGCCTTATGAAAATATTCCTTCAGTGTTTTTATGAGTAAAGAGATACATCTATGGTTTGAGGGTCCTACAGTCAGTGTGATGGATGTTGCGGAAACTCTCAGATCTCTTGCGAAACTGACACTTAGTGAAGAGAGACCTTAGGAAACTGTTGGGTGAGATTTCCTGCGTTGCCAGTGTGCTTTCTTGGCTGGTTCAGAGGGTGACCATAATTCGATGTCTTTGCCTATAGAAATCTACAGACACCTGGAAGCGGGCAGCACACTTGAGGTTTACTTCTGCTGAGACCTCTTGTTCAAAATATGGATTTTTCCTTTCTTCCCCGACATGGTTTGGTAAACACTGAAGAGGCAGACGACATGAAAGACTCCATTGCAAGGTCACTGTGCACAGCCATAGGCAGTGGCCTTACGTCAGTAATTTGAAGCCAAGGAATTACTTTAGCTCCAATAGTTTTGAAGGGTTCTGGAGCCCCTGGGTTCAGCCCTCACCCCCTTGCATGATAAAGAGAACTGTAGGAGGTCTATGTCTCTGTGACCTTATGTCCTTATGTGGATCCAGGCATTGAGGACTCACTCACATCAGGTTAAACTACAAGATGAACAGAATGTAAACTTAGGTAAAAGATAACACATATTTCCATGTAAAAGGCCATGCCGTACTCTATATTTCTTCAAGTTCTGAAATTTCTTTTCTCACCTAAACATTTTTGGTTATCCAGATACATTCAGACAATCAATAGCTACAACATAGATAACAACTACCCAAGAAACTCACAAATGGAACACTTCAGAAGATTTTGGTAAAAAAAAAAAGTATTGTAAATTATATATGAAGGCTAAATTATAGTGATGTATTTTCAGAAACATCTTTTTTTCCCTGTAAAAAAAAGACCAGGCTTAAGAAATGGAACAGAATGGAGTTGAACTGCAGAGCTCTCAATGAAATTTCACCAACTTTTAAATAATTTTTGGGGTCTGATGTTAGAGATGCACTGGTAGATTGATTGCAAAAATGACCACTGTATTCCACTGCTCCTTGTATCCATGCTATAGGTGAGATCCATTTTCATACCCTAAATCTAGGCCAGCCTATAACTTCCTTGAGCTAAACCATATAGTAGAAATGAGGGTATGCCAATTCTGAATTGAGGCCACCAAAGACCATGCAAGTTTCCACTCACCTAACTTATCTGCTAAATGCAGGTGCATGAAAAAGTCCAGCTGAGATCAGCTGAGCCCAGCCACAGCTTGCCTATAAATTTATAAGAAATAATAAGTGATTGGTGTTTTAAGACATCGATTTTGGGGGCAATTTGTTACTTGGCTATAACTCAATGAAACAGAGTTCCAAATAGAGTGTAACTAAATTTAAAAATAAGAGACTTAGCCCTGGCCGGTGTGCCTTAGTTGGTTGGGTGTCAGCCCATACACCAAAGGGTTGCAGGTTCCATTACTGATCAGGGTACATGCTCAGGTTATGGGCTCAATCCCTGGTAGGGAATATGAAGGAGGCAGCCAATTGATGTTTCACTCTCACATCGATGTTTCTCTTTCTCTTCCTCTCCCTTCATCTTCCTCTCAAAATCAATAAAAATATTTTAAAAAATAAATAAAATAAGAGACCAAGTAGTAATAATAGTTGCCATGTGAAGTATAGCATCTACAAGTCACTTTGTATCTATTCTTTTTAACTCCAGTGTAGAACATTCTTTCCCATGTTCTACACTGCATCTCTATGGTAACATACCTAAATTCTTAAGCTCTATCTGGCCATTTCCCCCAAATGTACTTTTTATTTAAGAAAGAATCCTCTATGTAAATTTATCAAGAAATTTAAATATATTGAAAGATATGAGGGAAATGCTTATTAAATGTTTAACCCATCTTATACATCTTCTATAACATTTTTTCACCTTGGAGATTGTACACATGAAATTGCTTCTCACTTCCTACACACATGCATATCAAAAGCAAGTCAAAACAAAATTTCCCAATGACAAAGTGACTCCGGAAACTTTTTACATACTTTATAATCCTCAGAGAATTTTTGTAATTCCCCTAACAAATAACAAATTTTAGTTGCTCTAGACACATGTAATAGCATCGCTCAAATGATGAATTAGGCAGGAAGTAATTTACTACAGTTTTTGTTTGATATATATCAAACAGACGATCATGAACACCTAGGAGGAGATGCCCAATATAGAATGAAGAGGGAGACAGCATTGGATAAAAATAGTAAGTTACCTTTTCCAGGCTCTGGCTAAATACTAAACGTGTTTTTTGGAAGATGATGCAAATAATTGAATCATTTAAGAAGAAGGAGAAGGAGAAGGAGGAGAAGGAGAAGGAGAAGGAAAAGGAGAAGGAGAAGGAGAAGGAGAAGAAGAAGAAAATCTTAAGTGTCTGTTGTTCTTGCACATTACCTCCTTAGCTTTCCCCCCAAATGTTTCCTTGTTTTAGTATGATGTGGAGGAAACCCAAAGCCTTTGCAAATATAAGTAAAGATTGGAGGGAAAGTGGAGAGAGAGAAAAGAAGAGATGGGAAGAGAAACCAAGTGTAACAATTTTCTAAAAATTGTCTGGAAGGAAAATACCTACCTTAATGCAGCAGCCATAATGATCAAGTAGAGAGTTCAAAGAGAAATGCATTTTTTTTTCACTTTGTACAGCCTATTGTTAAGACCACAAACTCCACTCTAAGCTGGATGTCAAAGCATGGTGTTGGTTGGTACATCTACACAAAAAGCTGTCTTTTGTGCTCTATCAGTACTCTCCACAGACTGAGATTGAACTCATACCAATATGGAAAGCATCCAGATTCAATAGATAACTGTCCTCACCCCTATATTCATTGCCCCATTATATACAATAGCCAAGATTTGGAAGCAGCCCAAGTGCCCATTAGTAGATAAGTGGATAAAACAGCTGTGGTACATTTACAAATGGAATACTACTTGGCTGTGAAAAGTAGGGAAATCTTACCTTTTGTGACAGCATGGATGGACCTGGAGAGTATTATGCTAAGTGAAATAAGCCAGTCAGAGGAAGACAAGTACCATATGATTTCACTTATATGTGGAATCTAATGAACAAAATGAACTAACAAAATAGAAAAATAGATAACAGACAACAGACCAACAGCTGTTAGGAAGGAGGAAGTTTGGGGGGCTGGGTGAAAAAGATGAAGGGATTAAGAGGGGGGACATGTCATAGACACAGACAATAGAATGGTGGCTACCAGTGGGAAAGGGGCTGGGGAAGGTAAAAGAGAGTAAAGGCAGGATAAATGGTGCTGGAAGGAGACTTGACTTTGGATAGTGACCACACTATACAATGTACAGATAATGTGTTATAGGATTGTACACCTGAAACCTATATATATTTTACTAGCCAATGTTACCCCAATAAACTCAATTAAAAGAAGAGATACATGTCCTGAGTATTCAATTGTCTCTGAAGTCTAAAGCAGTGATTCCCAAAGTGGGTGCTACCGCCCCCCGGTGGGCGCTGCAGCGATCCAGGGGGGTGGTGATGGCCACAGGTGCATTTGGGGGCGATGAGTAACTGCTATTAAAATTTTTAAAAAATTACTTTCCAGGGGCTGAGTAATATTTTTTCTGGAAAGGGGGCGGTAGGCCAAATAAGTTTGGGAACCACTGGAAAGGCACCTGGGCACACTGGGTACTGATAGTTAGCTAGAGTGAATTTCAGCCTGTTCAATTGTAGTTTACTTGGATGCTAGGAATTCCCCAGGTTATATATGTGTGTACACACACATACATATAAAAGCCTTGGGACTGTAAGTTTAGTATTCTTTAGCATTTTTGTTAAACTTTTTGAATAAATTCCCTTCAGCCCAGCTAGGAAAAACAAAAGACATTAGAATTTTGAATCCACTTTGTAACCATATCTGTGGAATTATTGAATCTAACCCTGTATGTGTTTTTTGGATTTGGATTTTGCTTTTGACTCCAGACTGCTCAGATGAGTGGGGGTGATGTCTGGGGTAACCAAATTCTACTCATTGCCAATGCTCTTGTAGCTCATTTAGGCAGCCTGTTACTGAAATTATCTTACAGCAAGAATGACACCAACAGGTTCAGGTTCTGGTTGAATATCTTACTGTGGAAATCCAAGTTGAAATGGTGGATTAGGATTCAACTTAATAGTTATTCCATCTACTGCTCAGGGTTTTGAATGACATGGCTTCTGCAGAACTCCATTCTGGAGCAGGAAGAGTAAAGATATATTTTTCAAGTGGTTAATCAACTACTTCCCTTGAACTTCTCAAAGCTCTCTGGAGGGACAGCATGTATCAATCTAAAGACCAGAGAGTGGGAATGTACATTTTGGGAAATACGAAATTGGGCTCTTAGTCTTAGCACTTACTTGCTGTGTTTCCTTTAAAAATCTAAACATCTTGAATCCTATGAGTTCCACCTATAAAGCACATATAATGGCGCCTACCGTTGGAAGTAATTGTAGTGATTAAGTGATATATGTGCATACAATTCCAGCACATGGTTTATATTTAGTAAATAGTTAATATAAGTTATATGTTTTTTAAGTTTCTAATTCCAGTTGACATTGATTTCTACCCTGCACCTCTAAATCAATCCCTATTTCCCCAAACTTCAATATTGGGACTTTTATTTCTTTTAGAGTTATAAGGATTAGTTTTAATATATTATTTAGAATTCAGTCTAGACTGCTTTAAAAAGTTGGCTTAAACAAGAGAGAGTTTTATTTACTTCATTTTTCTCTCCTTCAGAGCAGCATATTTGGTGACAATGGAGTTGGTGAGGCACCTCCTTCTCTCTTACAGTTGTGCTCTCCCAAGGTGTTATCTTCAGCCAAAAGTGGAGAATCAGATGGCTTACCACACATCTTTATTCTGGCCAGTGGAACACGGAAAAGAGAATGTATGCCTATGTCCATTTCTTTTAAGGACCATTATATTAACTTACATCGCTCTCTCATCTTGTTTTCAAGACCTTACACCATGTGTAATATTTAAATGGAAAGGAGGTTGGGAACCTCAGACTGGGGTCTTTAGCTAAGAGATCATGTGTTCAGCTCACATATCTGCTGGGGTAGAAGAAGGGGAAAAAACACATGATATATGCAGAGTGGAGGTGGTAATACTCTACCAAAATGTGTTTTCTGGAGGTCTTTATTTATAGATGGGATAGATTTTAGCCATGCAAAGGTCTTTAAAGATAAGATTTTCTCATTTCTTTATGTTCTTAACTATTCTGTCCAACAGTCTACAAAATTAATTGATCTGCAATAATCCATCACCAAACACAGTTGCAGTGATTGTGCTTTTGAGAAGTTTTGGATACATATGCAGAAATATTTTAATCCATAATTTTTACCTATTCAAAATTCAATTTTTTCCTTTATTCTTTTATTCGACAATTACTTGTTGAACTCCTAGATGCTGAGATACAACACAGGTAGAAGTCCCTGCCCTCATGAAAATTACATCCTAATGAGGATGATATGCAATGCACCAATTGATAAAATACTTAGTGGAAATGGTGCAGGTTGTGATAAATAACATGGAGAAAAAGTGAAACAGAGAATGGGGGATTGCAATTATGAGTCGCTAGGAAAGACCTCATTGAGAAGGTGGCAGATACCTAAAGGAGGAAAAGGTGTGCATATAGCTGTGTGCATATCTACTGGAGGAAGGCTCCAAACAGTGGTAAGAATATTCCAAATATGGTGTGTGTGCTTGGTACCACAGGTTGGAGTAAAACCAGGGCAATGTGTGTTCTAGAAGGCAGGTGAAAAAAGTGTTTCAAGGAGGAATGAATGACCAACTGTGTCAAACACCACTGCTGATTAGTTGGAAAAAAAGATTGAGATTGGGCCATTGGACAGTTAACATTGGAGGTCAAGGGCAGTTTATGTGAAATGACTAGAGACAAGAGTGTTTAGTACAGATCATGTGAACAGGTCTCTCTGGTTAGTTCTCAAGCAGACTGAGAAATGAGCCCCTATGATTTAGCTACTCTCTCAGTATATAAACAAAATAGGAAATTTGGGGAATTTTCTTCCTTAAAAAATAAGATCCCTAAAATATTTCATTGAGAATGGTGAACTAAATGTGAGAATTCAAGTTCAAAAGATAGGAAGTTTCAAGTCAGCAAAGGCTGGTTTGAAAGCACTTTAAAAGCTGTAGAGATTGGAAAAACATGAGTGAGATAGTATGCATGTTTAGTAGGCCTCATCTTTCTGGGAACTATTCAAGATTCTGATTAACCTAGATGAATAAGGGTTAAATCCTGAAGGAAAAAAATACGTTTCGTTGGCTAGCTTTATTTCTGACGGGGAACAGATGTCATATACTATTGGTTAATGTTTTGCTTTTCATGTATGGAAGTAATCCCAGAGTTTCTGCCCACTGGTTTTCCAGAGTATCATTTATCAACCATATTCATCACAATTATTTTTGGTACTTCTGAAAATGATAATTCTGGGGAATCAGTTCTACCTTCAGGATCAGATTCTCTGGGGATGGCGTCCAGACATGTGAACTTTAAACAGTCTTCATGGGGATTCTTCGAGTTTGAGTAATATTTTCTTAGAATGCTATGGAAATGCCCAATTCCTCTTGCTCAGGTAGCTTCTAAAAGTTTGAACACAGATCTGATGACTCCTGCCTCATCATCCTAACCAGCTGGACCTTCACTCTCCCTGGACAAATATCCACAATCACCCCCACCAACATGAAATGGTTCCAGATGCATTTTCCAGAGAAGTTTATAGATGTTCACGTTATATTAAATAACGTGGGAGTAAATAGTGTTTTAGTCCTTGTCTTTCTCGAACTTCAGTTTCTTTATTACATATGTTATTTTCATTTCTTCTATTATTTTTCTCATTTTTGTGAGTGGTTCATATTTTATTTGAAAACTATAATTGGCCCAAATGGACAGTAAGAATGGTAACATTTTATATATTTTATATTTGCAGAAAAACAATATTACATCCATTTTATTGAATGTGCTCTCATAAAATGTAGTATGAGTAATGTTCTGGATTCAATTTATAGGGGGATTGAGAGAAAATATTACCATAATCTTTCTTATCTCAAAGCTCATTGCATTCTAAGTGTTTACATGCCTTCTGTGAGTTGAGAATTTATAAGTCTGAGTAACTTTAAGAGATTTTTTACTCTTTTTTAAAATCCAAATTTATTTATTTATGCACAAGTTCCAGGAAATAGCTATATATTTTTTAAAATTTATTGGGGTGACACTGGTTAATAAAATTATATAGGTTTCAGCTGTGCAATTCTACAATACATCATCTGTGTATTGTATTGTGTGTTGACCAACCCAAGTTAACTTTCCTTCCATCACCATTTATCCCCCTTATACCCTCCTTGACCTCCCACCCTTTCCATCTGGTAATCATCATACTGTTGTCTCATGTCTACGAGTTGCTTGTTGTTTTTTTCTTTTTAATCCCTTCATCATTTTCACCCAGCCCCCCAAGCCCACCTCCCCTCTGACAGCTCTGAGTTTGTTCTCTATCAATTAGTCTGTTTCTATTTTGTTAGTTCATTTTGTTCATTAGATTCCACATATAAATGAAGTCATACGGTACTTGTCTTTCTCTGACTTGCATATTTCACTTAGCATAATACTGTCCAGTCCATCTATGTTGTTGCAAAGGGTAAGATTCCTTTATTTTTTATGAGCAAGTAGTATTCCATTGTGTAAATGTGCCACAGCTTTTTTATCCACTCATCTACTGATGGACACTTGGGTTGCTTTTAAATCTTGGAGGGAGCACAATACTGGATATTAGACTATACCACAAAGCCATTATAGTCAAAACAGCCTGGTACTGGCATAGAAACAGACATATAGATCAATGGAACAGAACAGAGGGCCCAAAATAAACCCATGATTCTATGGTCAGTTAATAATTGACAAAAGAGCCAGAGCATAAAATTGACCATAGAGGCATGGGTTTATTTCTGAGCCCTCTGTTCTGTTCCTTTGATCTATATGTCTGTTTCTATGCCAGTACCAGGCTGTTTAGACTATAATGGCTTTGTGGTATAGTCTGATATCCAGTATTGTGCTCCCTCCAACTTTTTCCTTATTTCTAAAGATTGCTGAGGCTTTTTGGGGTCTTTTTTGGTGCCATATAATTTTTGGAATATTTTTTCTAGATTTATGAAATATGCCATTGGTATTTTAAAAGGGATTGTGTTGATTCTATAGACTTCTTTGGGTAGTATAGACATTTTAATGATACTGATATTAATTCTTCAAATTCATGGTCACAGATACTTTTCCTCAGAAGAAAAAAAAAACTAATAGAAGAACAAAGTGCCCTGCAAAGTTACTAGGAGGATGGGGAGTGTTGTCTTATCTGAGCAAAAATTTTTTCGTCATGAGAGTCCCAGCAGTTCTCATCTGCAAGTGGAGATGGCCTCAGTTTGAAAAGTGAAATTTTAAAAAAGCATGGGGGAGCAGATCAGACTGTACCAATGAACAGAAAGCAAGACAGAGAGGGCGATGAGGCCATGGCACACCCATGCACCAATGGCAAACATCTCTAAATTCTTGAGTAATCTTTTTACTGGCAAGATCCCTTTAAGGCTATAAGCTCCTAATAGCCTAGCTAGCCTCTATCAGTGCTTCTCAACTTTTCTAATGGCGCAACCCTTTAATACAGTTCCTCATGTTGTGGTGACCCCCAACCATAAAATTATTTTCGTTGCTACTTCATAACTGTAATTTTGCTACTGTTATGAATCATAATGTAAATACCTGGTATGCTATATGTATTTTCATTGTTACAAATTGAACATAATTAAAGCATAGTGATTAATCACAAAAACAATATGTAATTATATATGTGTTTTCCGATGGTCTTAGGCGACCCCTGTGAAAG
>NW_005369238.1:152837-153511 GCF_000412655.1 Myotis brandtii
GAAGCTTCCTGGTTGGCTCAATCCAACATTTGGATCTTCACTGCTCTGGTCCTTATCCACAGAGATCCATGAGAGGCCAGAACTGCTCTTTGACTCAAGTATGCCTGAGCAATTGCTCAGAGGCCTCATTAGTGACAGAGACCCATGGATCATGCAAGGCTGGCCCTGGTGGTGCTGGATGAGCCTCTTTCTAAGGTGATGCTCAAATTTATCATGAAATTCACTGCTAAGAGGAAACTCTACAGGATTGATTAAGATTGCAACATGGGCCTTAGAACTTTGAACCACAGAGGTTAAACCCCACAAACTTTCCTGTTCTTTCAGCAACACATTGCATTCCAGGTGTTCAGTTTCAGACGAGGTGTGACATTCTGATTCATTATTGGGTATGTGGACATTCATTTCACAGACCTTATTCTGGGTAATGGGACTGGATGGTAGGATTGGGAGTGGGGATTGAAGGTGGGCCTGGGTTTCGATCTGAGTGAGATGTAAGTGCTGGGACTGAGGCAGGGTTTGAGGTAAGGGTTGAGGTTGGACGTCTGCCAAGGATGAAGATTGTACATAAGCAAGTCCTGGGGATTCTTGGTCTTTGAAGGAAGTTAAGATGCTATTGAAGAAGATTGAATAGTTACCTGAGGCATGGACAGCAGAGGACAAGGACTCGCTGTGCA
>NW_005369239.1:0-943 GCF_000412655.1 Myotis brandtii
GCAGCAGCCTACTAGGGCAACCTTGCCACGCTGGTCAAATTTATGTAATTGAGCAGCAACATGTCAAAAATCTAATTAGTTCTTGTCATTCCAACTTGCCCTGGAGCATTTTCCCCCTCCCAGGCGAAATGACTCAATACCAAAAGGCTCTTGATGTCTTTTTTTCTTTTTTTAAATCTGTTTTTGTTTATTTCATTGGAGAAGGGAGAGGAAAAGAGAGATAGAAACATCAAGATGCATGTCCCCTACTGGGAATCGAGCCCCCAACCCAGGCATGTGTCCTGACCACATGCCATGACTTCTTGGTTCATAGGTTCAATCACTGAGCCACACCTGGTCGGGTGGCTCCTGCTGTCTTACCTCTCAAAGTAGGTAATCAAAATTGAGGTTTTCAGCAATCATTAGGAAAACCTCCAAACACCCACATTTGCCATAAAAGCAAGAGTACAGAAATGAAAGGGACAAATGAAAATATCCTTTGCCTTTACCATTTCCCAAATTTTAGCTTTTTAATTCCCCCCAAATTTTAGTTCAATTAATAACATGCTTATGGTTAATAATTGATGAGAACTAAAAAAAATAAAGAATAGAGTAAAAACTACCTAAAATACTAACATTCAGATTTAACCACTATAAATATCTTGAAAAACATACTTCTAAGTCTGTCTCACCACACACACACACACACACACACACACACACACACACACACACCACATTTAATGTTACATAATTACATGCAGTTTTCATGTTGTATTGTAAATTGACTGTTTTTTCATAAGTTAAATTTACCTATTGATAAGTATTAATCAGCACTAGTACTTTATGTATTATTTTTATTGAATAAATTTTACGTGTAATATTGTGCAAGTTTAAGGTGTACAACATGTTACTTTGATACATTTTTATATTGTAATGATTGTTGATATAGTGATATTAATCA
>NW_005369240.1:0-842 GCF_000412655.1 Myotis brandtii
AGGCCGGGCTGAGGGACCCCCCTGAGTACACGAATTTCGTGCACTAGGCCTCTAGTTGTAAGTAATGCTATAATGACTATAGGGGTGTGAATTAGTGTTTGGGATTTTTCTGTATATGTAACCAGAAGTGAAATCACAGGTCATAAGGCAGTTTCCATTTTTTTTATTTTTCTGAGGACCCTCCAAACTGTTTTTCATAGTGGCTGCACCAATCTCCATTCCCACCAGTAGTGCACAAGAGTTCCATTTTCTCCACATCCTCACCAATACTTGTTTGTTGACTTATTGATGATAACCATTCTGACAAGTGTGAGGTGACATCTCATTGTGGTTATAATTTGCATTTCTCTTATGAGCATCTTTTCATATGTCTATTGGCCACCTGTATGTCCTCATTGGAGAAATGTCTATTCAGCTCTTCTGCCCATTTTTTAATTGGATTGTTTGTTTGATTTGGGGGGGTTGAGTTGTCTGAGTACTTTATAAATGTTGGATATTAACCCCCTCTCAGCTGTATCATTGGTGAATATCTTCTTCCATGCAGTAGGTTATCTTTTTGTTTTGCTGATGGTTTCTTTTGCTGTGCAAAAACCTTTTAACTGGATGTAGTCCCATTTGTTTATTTTTTTATTTCCCTTGCCTGAAAAAATATATCAGAAAAATATTGCTAAAAGAAATGCCAGAGATTTTACTGCCTATGTTTTTTCTATCACCCTCACTCCCCCCATCAAAAACTCTACCCATCCCTCAAAGCTCTGCTCAAATCCTTCCCTCAGCACTCTTCCTTTTTCTTTTTAATTGGACATTTTTGCATGTATCTGTCCAATTTTCCCAATACCATT
>NW_005369241.1:0-618 GCF_000412655.1 Myotis brandtii
TTTTTTTCTTCTCTCTGTCGTTTTGTTATGTTTGCTTAATTGTTGAGTATATTGGGTTTTTTTATGATTGTTTGTGAGATTGTTTTGCTTTTGCTTTTTCTTTTCCTGGTATTTTTTTCTCTGGTTATTTTTGTGCTTCTGTTTTCCCTCAACTCGCTTGATAATAGTGGTTGCTTTTAGTTTGCATTCATCTCCAGGGATCTGTTGCTGGAATTGGTTGGGATTAGTGGCAGTTTTATTGGAGTTTTATCTCCATATAAATAGTCTCTTCCCCTCTTCTATTTCACTCTCTCTCTTTTCTCTCTTACTTTTTTTTCCTCCCTTTTCCCAATTCCATTTTTCACTGCTTTTTTTTTTTACTTTTATCTTTTTCTCTTCTTTCTTCCTTACCCCTAATTCTTTTTGCTCGGGTGGCCATCTTTATTTTGGTTTATTAATATCGTGAATACATTTATGTTCAGTGCCTTGTACGTTGTGTCTTGTTGTGTTGTATTTTGTGCCTTTCAATCAACACAGCAGAGAGAGAAATACATAACCAAACATCTGGAGAAGAGAGATCATGGTGAAACAAAAAACCAGCTCGCATATGAAAGAAAAAAAGGCATCACCAGAAAAGGA
>NW_005369242.1:0-480 GCF_000412655.1 Myotis brandtii
CAAACAACTGGCTTTTGAAAATGCTAATAATACCTGTAAGGCTTTATTACGGCCAATTCACAGAACAGGAACTATAAATGATTTTATAAAACAGTGTGCTGACTTAAGTCCAGCTTTTACAAGGGTGTAGCTATAGCTGCAGCCCTCAAGGGGGAGACATAACCTCAATGTGTACAGGGCATAGGACAAGCCAGCAATAATACAGTTAATAAAAGAAATATGAACTGGTACTCTTGTGGCTTATCTGGGCACTTTAGCAGAGAATTCCCAAATAATAATAATAATACTCAGCCCAGATGGCAAGCTCCTCGACAATCTGGAAATACATCAGGGAATATTATTAATCCTCCAAAAACTGTTTGTCCCCGATGTCAGAAAGGATTCCATTGGGCAAAGGAATGTAGATCAAAATACCATAAAAATGGTTGGCCTTTAAATTCTACAAACCGCTCCCAAGGAGGTTCTATCCCATCACCTCAA
>NW_005369242.1:1989-3216 GCF_000412655.1 Myotis brandtii
GGGGGCATAGGCTACCAAGGAGACAGAACTGAACCTCTTGCAGGGGGGCGCTGCCCCTCCCTCATTCACACACCTCACATCACCCTTTTTGGACATGGAGGGATGGCTGGTTAGCCAGAGACGGGTAAGTGTCCTCAGGGAAGGAACAACCTAAAACAGGCACAGATGCAGAGGGGCCATCAGGAGACAATTTGGGGGTCAACAGAGGTGGGACACAGACCCTAACCCTTCCAACTTTGCAGAGGCCTGAACCCTCACCACTTCTGAGGGAGGACTCCTGGCCCCATGGCTGCTTCGCTTCCCAAGCCCAGCTCATATCGGGAACCAGGTAAAGACAGAGACTGTCTGACAGCAGCTGCCCTCTCACTGCAACAGGACATGTTTCCCATTTCTACCTTGGACCACAGGGAAAGGGGCAGCTGAAGGAAAGGACTGTGTCAGGATGCTGCCTTCTTCCCTTTCTTCTCCCTCTTTTTTTCAAACACTTCCATGCCTTGTAGTTCTTTTGCTTTCTCTTCTTTTTCTCTCTACTACTTCCATATCCGCCTCCTCCTCCTCCTCCCCGGTATCATCCAAATTGGCCGACCCAGAGGGCACAGCTGACTCCTCCCCAGACACTGACACCAACATCAAGCCTGGCCCTGATGGACCCATGATCCAGCACCTTCAGCACGCTGACGCTTCCGGAAGCCCGTTGCCGATGATGCCGCCCACTAGCCAGATCGACAAGGACAACCAAACCCCTGACTTGAGGACAGATTAAATCTCTTGAATGAAGAGGCCAGCAACCGTCTACAGGAACAAGGCTCCTTGTGCACTCCATCCACTATGTTTAGAGCTATGCCCACTATCATTGCTTGTCAGTCTTCTTCCGAGTCTTAAACAACCCAATCCGAGAGGTGGCTGCTGATTTACATGCGTTATCATTTAAAAAATAAAAAAAGGGGTTGGGAATTTGCTGGAAGCCGGTCCATCCTTGCTGCTTGACACAGTTGCTGCAGGGAAGAAACATCTGCACAGCATTTGTTTCAAGGGACCTAGCGTACATGGCATACTGTTCTTAATATGTTTTCTCACCTTCTTGGCGCTATGTGTTTTAACCAAGGTCACCTCTCAGAGAAAGGTTGTTTCCCCAGGTAGGGATTTTTCCCTGAAGTTAGGGAGGGAATAAAACCTCTTAACTAAATGCCAGGTGGGTAGTTAATCACTTTAACTACGAACAATCAC
>NW_005369242.1:4589-7472 GCF_000412655.1 Myotis brandtii
CCCGAACAGGGACCCCTAGGTAAGTCCCCCCGCACTCGGGACGGATAGGACTGCACCGTAGGGTGCTGCAGACCCCCCCTATAGAGGATAAGTAGGGTAATCGGGTAGTTAGTACAGAACTTAGATTGACAAGATGGGTCATACTGAGTCTAAAGAAAAAAGACTCTGTATTAATCTTTTAATGCATCTGCTTGCTAGCAGAGGAGTTAAGGTTACTCCCAGTCAGATAGAAAGTTTTATAGAATATGCATGTCAATGGCTTCCTGAGGATGGAACTGTTAATTTAACAACTTGGACTAAAATAGGAGAGCAGTTTATGAATTATCACAATTTCCATGGACCTGAGAAGGTCCCGGAAAATACCTTTTCCCTCTGGAATTCAATTCGTGGCATCTTGGCACCAGAGGCAGAAACTATTGAACTTTCTCAAACTTTAAATAGTCCCTCGGATCCACCTAGAGAGGACACATCATTATTGTCTCCAGCTCAATCTAAGAGCAATTTAGCTATGCCTACTGATCGGAAGGAGAATAAATATCATAAACATGACCATTGTTCCTTTCCAGTCAGTAGAGAGCAGAGAGGCCCTCCCATTCAAAACAGGCTCCCTAAATTAGAAAGGAAGCCTAAACCAGGTCCTGCGGCTCCTATGAGCTCCATGTCTAAATTTCAAAGGGCGATAAGAGAAGCTGAAGCTAATGGAGATCTTGAATTCTCACTCTGCTTCCCAGTTGCATATGAGAATGAGTTTGGTGAGGACGAAAACCCCACCTGGGAGGCTATACCTTACAAAATACTTAAAGAATTAAAATTGGCCTGCTCTGAATATGGACCTCTAGCTCCTTACACACTAACCTTGGTAGAAACCCTAGCCAGTAAATGGATGACTCCTTATGATTGGTCACAGGTTTGTAAAGCCTGTCTCTCAGGAGGTGATTATTTATTATGGATAACTGAATATGATGATCTTGCTAAGAGAGCTGTAGCCACTAGCAAAAATTCCAGAGGAGGAATAACCCTAGACATGATATTAGGAGAAGGTGATTTTAACACGGCTCAGGAGCAAATGTATATGCCCAAAGAGGCACTTATTAAAGTAACCAGTTGTGCAGTAAATGCCTGGAAATCCCTACCTTATACAGCAGGAAAAACAACCACCCTTACAGAGGTTAAACAGAAGGTCGAGGAACCGTATCAGGATTTCCTTTCTCGCCTCATACAGGCAGTCAAGAGAGTAATCAATAATGAAGAGGCAGCCGATATCCTAATCAAACAACTGGCTTTTGAAAATGCTAATAATACCTGTCAGGCTTTATTAAGGCCAATTCGCAGAACGGGAACTATAAATGATTTTATAAAACAGTGTGCTGATGTAAGTCCAGCATTTATACAGGGTGTAGCTATAGCTGCAGCTCTCAAAGGGGAGACATACCCTCAATATGTACAGGGCATAGGACAAGCCAGCAATAATACAGGTAATAAAAGAAATATGAACTGCTACTCTTGTGGCTTATCTGGGCATTTTAGCAGAGAATGCCCAAATAGAAATAATAATACTCAAGCCAGATGGCAAGCTCCTCGACAGCCTGGAAATACATCAGGGAATAATATTAATCCTCCAAAAACCGTTTGTCCCCGATGTCAGAAAGGATTCCATTGGGCAAAGGAAATGTCGATCAAATTCCATAAAAATGGTTGGCCTTTCAATTCTACAAACTGCTCCCAAGGAGGTTCTATCCCACCACCTCAATTGGGAAACTTGAGAGGGGTCCAGCCCAAGGCCCCTGCAATAATAGGGGCATCAACCCACAACCCCTCTGAAAATTTCAATCAGTCAATGACCTCTTCAGGGCAACCGCATGTAGTGCAGGATTGGACCTCAATTCAACCACCCATGCAATACAAACCCCAGACTAGCCAGTAGCAGCCATTCCTACAGGATTGTCTGGGCCACTGCCTGAGGGAACTCAAGGTTTAATATTAGGACGGAGCTCCACCTCATTACAGGTGATCTTAGTCATCCCAGGTGTTGTTGATGCAGACTACACAGGAGAAATACAGATTTTACTTTCCCCACCCACCACAACTATACAGATTCAGCCCAACCAGAGAATTGCCCAATTACTCCTGTTACCAATACATAAAATAGGGACAGCTGTTACCCAGGAAGCCAGAGGGGCCGGAGGCTTTGGATCTAGTGATGCAGCATTTTGGATACAAGAAATCCATGCTACTAGACCTACAAAAATTTTACAAATTCAGGGAAAACCAATTGAAGGTATATTGGATACAGGAGCAGATGTTTCCTGCATAGCAGGGAAGGATTGGCCCTCTTCATGGCCCACGCACACCACCTCCACTTCCCTAGTAGGACTAGGCAAGGCATCTAATGTAAAAAAGAGTTCTCAGATTTTAACTTGGGCTGATGAAGATCAACATTCAGGAACATTCTGTCCCTATGTAATTACGACTATCCCCTTTACATTATGGGGAAGAGATATCTTGTCTCAAATGGGAGTTCTATTATATAGCCCCAGTGATAGAGTAACATCACAGATGCTAGACACAGGATCTAATCAAGAAAAGGGCTTAGGAACCTCTCCTCATCATGTTCTACAACATACACTATTTGTAATTAATATACCCAATGTATATTCTGAGGGAAATAACCCGATGTACAGACATTGGGTCCCTGATCTAACTAAAGCTAAAGCCCTTGTCAAATGGAGAGACTGCTTACAGGAGCCTGGAAGGGGTCTGAGTTACTTTTAACCTGGGGGAGAGGATACCCTTGTATATTTCCAGAGGACGCAGACTCACCTGTGTGGATTCCAATCCATCTAGTTTGACCTTATGTCTCACCGCCCTCCATCTCCGCCTCAC
>NW_005369243.1:0-541 GCF_000412655.1 Myotis brandtii
CCAAAAAAATGAGTTCGCGTGTCAGAGGTGTCACAGGCTCGCCATCACTGGCCTAGCCCCTTCCGCCATATATAGGCACAGTGACAAGGAGCTACCTATGAAGCAAGAAGAGGGCTCTCACCAGAACACGACCATGCTGACATCCGAATTCTGGACTTCCCGGACTCAAGAACCGAGAAAATAAACTGTTGTTTAACTCACCCAATCTGTAGTATTTTGTTGTGGCCGCTCAAGCAAACAAATATACCTTCCTATAAAGTAGACTTTGTTTAATCTATTTTACACACTGAAGTTGAGGTAATCTTATATGTGTTTTTTGTTGTTGTTGTTTGAATTTTTTTTTATTGATTTCAGAGAGGAAGGGAGAGGGAAAGAGAAATAGAAACATCAGTGATGAGAGAGAATCATTGATTGGCTGCCTCCTGCACGTCCCACACTGGGATCGAGCCCAGAACCCAGGCATGTGCCCTGACCGGGAATCGAATTGTGACATCCTGGTTCAAGGGTCAACACTCAACCATTAAGCCATGCTAGCTGGACT
>NW_005369244.1:0-1080 GCF_000412655.1 Myotis brandtii
TTCTGAGCTGAGACTTAAACCCTGTCCTCCTGTGCCCGCTCCGGCTCAGCCAGAGGCTTCTCGCTGACAGATTTCTAATCCCCAGGGGTGGGGGAGGCCACTCTGGCTAGGGTCACAGCCTGGCTAAGGGCACTCTTGCCGAGATGAATGGCACAGGGACACAGAGGTGGTCCTGGGTAGTGAAGGAGATGGAGACAGAGCCTGCCTGTGCCCCTGGGGCCGGGCTGGGTAGCACTGGAAACCAGAGGAAAAACAAAACAAAACAAGGCAGAGGCGGGCGGCTGCGGTCTGGGGAGAAGCCAGTCCCGCAGGAGACAGCCTGGCAAACAGGCTCGGCCTCCCGCCCCAGGGGCAGCGCGAGGTGGGGGAGGAGCAGACCTGACCATCCGGAACACAGTGAGGAGGGGAACGATGACCCCTCTTAAAAAATGTATCTTTTTTGAGAATTAAAGGCAATAATGAGGAGGAGGAGGCATGAATGCGGTGGCAGGTGATCCAGTTGTAGAAACTGGATCACACAGCCCTCCACTGGCCCCGGTGGGGACTGCACATCCTAAGAGAACTCCTGAGGGCTGAAATGCAAAGATGAGAGAGCACACGAAAGCAATCATTTGCTTCTCTGACACTTTAACAAACAAATGCTGGTCACATCCCCAAGACACACGCAGGAGGGTTTGATTTTCCCTATTTTGCAGACAGAAAGGTGAGGTCCAGGGCAGACAAATGGCCCAACTGAGGCCGACTCACAGCAGAGCCCTGGTGGAGCGCACACCTCGGGGAGCGCACACCTCGGGGAGCGCACCCCTAGGGGTGGCCGGCCCTGGGCCGTGCTCGCCACATGGAAACCACATAGGATTAGACACGGACGGTGAGGGTGATACCGTTTAAAACGACCCCCTTTGGGTGCTACTTATTCTGAAAAGGAACTTCAGTACAAAATGGAAAAATATACTTTAAACGCAAAATTAAACCTATATTTGTGATTCACATTTTACATTAGCACACAGACAACTCGGGCTGTGTTCAGAGGCCTCACAGCCCCGCTCACCTGGGCAGGCCGCCGAGGTCAATCTCGCTGCA
>NW_005369245.1:0-266 GCF_000412655.1 Myotis brandtii
AGAAACAATGTTGCAATTATAGAAGCCAAACAAACCACAGAAACCTGCTTTCAGCCAGCCGGCCCAGTTGGAGTTGCAACAGTGTTTCAATTATAGAAACCAAACAAACTCAGATACCTGCTTTCAACAGCCGAGGTCTCAGAGCTGGAGCCGAGCCTCAGAGCTAAAGCCGGCTCTCAGTTCCATTGACAGCCATAGAAGGTAAATAAATCCCAGAATAAAAAAAAAGAAATGAAAAAAAGGAGAGGTTGGGAGCTTCAGTCACC
>NW_005369245.1:408-746 GCF_000412655.1 Myotis brandtii
ACCCTTCAGGGCAAACCAGCCAGCCCCCACCCGTGCACCAGGTCTCTATCCTATATAGTAAAAGGGTAATATGCCTCCCAGCACCAGGATCAGCGGAGCCATGAGGTCTCCCAAACCCTGGATCAGCAGAGCTGTGAGGCCTCCTAGCACTGGGATCAGCTGAGCAGCGAGGCCTCACTGCCCTGGTGTCAAGCAGAGCCGCGAGGCCTCCCAGCACTGGGATCAGTGGAGCCGCGAGGCCTCCTGGCCCCTGGAGCAGCGTGACAAAGGGCAGCACCCAAACCCTGTGATCACCCTGCGGTTGTGTGACAGGGGGCGGGGCCACAACCTCCCTATCC
>NW_005369246.1:0-722 GCF_000412655.1 Myotis brandtii
GATGAGTCACTATTTTCCAATTAGTAATATGTGCTTTGTGCTTTATTATTTTTATTCATTGCTCTGTAGGAAGAACAACAGCAAATATAATTTGCTTACTCTGTGCCAAAATGCTTATTTAGGTTAGTTTCATTTAGAACTTGAGTTAATGACAAAAAAAAGAAAAATAGAATTGTAAAACTAGTTTCCTCTTTGGTGAGCTTTATTTTGCTGGGTTACAAACAAGGAATCATGAACTAACTGGTGTTCAGTAAGGATAACATGTGAAGAAGGCATTGTGGCATATGAAACATACTGGACATGGATTTACAGCCTGGGTCCTCACCTTGGCTCCTCCCTGTCACCAGCAGAGTCATCCTCAGGGCATCACTTGAGCCTCAGTGTCCCCAAAGGGAGATGCTTGCTCATCGCACTGCAAAGGGTGATTATAAGGATCCAATATCTCTATATATAAAAGCCAAGCGACCAGAACAACCAGAACGACCGGAATGACCGGTCGCTACGACGCACACTGCAACCGGCCGGCCAACCAGCCTGATGGAGGCATGTCCGGCTGGCCAACCTCCCATGGCCCCTCCCCCCGGCCCACCAACCCCAATCGGCCCCCATCGGGGCAGGCCGGCCAGACACACCCATGCATGAATTCATGCACCGGGCATCTAGTTAATAATATGTGAGCAAGTATAACCTACACAGAAAGTGAAAGTGAGTAATAAACAATT
>NW_005369247.1:0-740 GCF_000412655.1 Myotis brandtii
AAAGAAAATAATCCCATTTACTATTGCAACAAATAACAAGTAAACTAGGAATAAACTTAGCCAAAAGGTCAAAGATCTATACTTGGAAAACTATAGAACATTGAAGAAGAAATTGAAGAAGATACAAATAATCTGGAAGCAAATACCATGTCTATCGTTTAGAATAATTAACATAATTAAAATATCCATACTACCCAAAGCAGTCTATAGATTAAATGCGATTCTTATTAAAATACCAATGACATATTTCACTGATCTAGAAAAAATATTCCAAAAACTCCAAGAGATCCCCTATAGCCTCAGCAATCTTGGGAAAGAAGAACAAATTTGGAGGTATCACAATACCTGATATCAAACTATACTAGAAGGCCAGTGTAATCACAATAGCCTGGTACTTACATAATAATAGGTATAAAGATCAATGCAATAGAACTGAGAGCCTAGAAATAAATCCATGCTTTTATGATCAATTATTATTTTACAAAAGAAGCAAAAATATACAATGGGGTAACAACATTCTATTCAGTTGGGAAAATTAGACAGGTACATGAAAAAGAAAGAAGAAAGAAAGAAAAAGAAAGAGAGAGAGAGAGAGAGAGAGAGAGAGAGAGAGAGAGAGAGAGAGAGAAAGAAAGAAAGAAAGAAAGAAAGAAAGAAAGAAAGAAAGAAAGAAAGAAAGAAAGAAAAAGAAAAAGGAAGAAATTAGCCCATCAACTTAACATCACACACAAGAATAAACT
>NW_005369248.1:0-886 GCF_000412655.1 Myotis brandtii
AGTCAGGACACATGCCTGGGTTGCAGGCTCGATCCTCTGTAGAGGTCATGCAGGATGATTCTCTCTCATCATTGATGTTTCTCTCTCTCTCCCTCTTCCTTCATCTCTGAAATAAATACAAATATATTTTTTAAATGCTAAATGTTCACAAGACAAACTTAGAAAAAAGTATTCCTTTTATCTGTTAAGCTTTACTAACATGTATCTTTGAACAAGGACATCTTTTTCAGGGTACCTCTTGGAAAACTCACTCTCCATGAATTCAGAAAAGGCGATGACATGGTCCTGCATCAAGGTGTAGATAGTAACAAGTTCAGGCTTGGGTAGAAAATTTGGGTCAAGATATTGTTTAGGTTCATAATCACTTCTTTCTCTTCCTTTCCCTTCTACCCCATGTCAAATCTCTGTGAGCAAGTGGTGTCTTCCTCCTTTTTCCCATGTTGTTGTGGGGTTTTTTCTGGGGAGGGAGGGTAGAGGGGAGCATTCCTCTAACTCATTAGTCAACAGAGCCAAATATCAACAGTACAACGATTGAAATTTATTTTGAGAGCCAACATTTTTAAACTTAAACTATATAGGTAGGTACATTGTTATTAACTTAATTAGGGTACTCCTAAGGCTTAGGAAGAGCCACACTCAAGGGGCCAAAGAGCCGCATGTGGCTCGCGAGCTGCAGTTTGCCGACCACGGGATCCACACTCGTCTTGTATACTTGTTTCGTCTATCTCCTTTCGTTCATCCTCTCTATATGTCCAAACCATCTCAACATACCTTTCTCAATCCTCGACACTACATCTTCTTTCACTCCACAACGTTCCCTAAAATTTAAAGTTTTAAGTCTTAGTTAAGCTATAGGTACATTGAATAAAACTTGATATCATACTTA
>NW_005369249.1:0-257 GCF_000412655.1 Myotis brandtii
TTTATCTTTTGTTTCTCTTGCCTTTGGAGATGTGTCATGAAAAAGGTTGCTTTGGCCGATGTCGTAGAGGTTGCTGCCTATGTTCTCCTCTAGAATTTTGATGGATTCCTGTCTCACATCGAGGTCTTTCATCCATTTGGAGTTTATCTTTGTGTATGGTGTGAGAGAGTGGTCAAGTTTCATTCTTTTGCATGTAGCTGTCCAATTTTCCCAGCACCATTTATTGAAGAGACTGTCTTTTTTCCACTGGATGTTTT
>NW_005369249.1:486-2764 GCF_000412655.1 Myotis brandtii
GGCTGTTTGTTCCAGTTCTTTGAAAAATGTCATTGGTATTTTGATCGGGATAGCATTGAAAGTGTAGATTGCTCTGGGTAGCATGGACATTTTAACTATGTTAATTCTTCCGATCCATGAGCATGGAATATCTTTCCATCTTTTTATGTCTTCCTCAATGTCTTTCAAGAGTGATTTATAGTTTCTAGAATATAGGTCCTTTACGTCTCTGGTTAAGTTAATTCCAAGGTAACGTATGGTTTTTGGTGCTATTGTAAATGGGATGGATTCCCTAATTTCTCTTTCTTCGGTCTCGTTATTCGTGTATAGAAATGCAACTGATTTCTGAGCATTTATTTTGTATCCTGCCACGTTACTGAATTGCTCTATAACTTCTAATAGTTTGGGAGTGGCTTCTTTTGGGTTTTCCATATAGAGTATCATGTCATCTGCGAAGAGAGACATTTTGACTTCTTCTTTGCCGATTTGAATACCTTTGATCCCTTTTTGTTGTCTGATTGCTGTTGCAAGGACTTCTAGTACTATGTTGAATAATAGTGGCGAGAGTGGGCATCCTTGTCGTGTTCCTGATCTTAAGGGAAAGGCTTCCAGCTTTTCCCCATTGAGAATAATATTTGCAGTAGGCTTTTCATAGATGGCTTTTATGAGATTGAGAAATGTACCTTCTATTCCTACACTCTGAAGGGTTTTAATCAGGAAAGGATGCTGTATTTTGTCAAATGCTTTTTCGGCATCGATTGAGAGGATCATATGGTTCCTGAGTCTTTTCTTGTTGATATGATGTATCACGCTGATTGATTTGCGAATATTGAACCACGCTTGCATCCCAGGTATGAATCCCACTTGATCGTGATGGATAATCCTTTTAATGAACTGTTGGATTCTATTAGCAAGTATCTTGTTGAGGATTTTGGCGTCCATATTCATTAGGGAAATCGGTCTGTAATTCTCCTTTTTGAGGGGGTCTTTGCCTGGTTTGGGGATCAAGGTAATATTGGCCTCATAGAATGAGTTTGGTAGCTTTCCTTCTGTTTCTATTTTTTGAAATAGCTTTAGGAGAATAGGTATTATTTCTTCTTTGAATGTTTGGTAGAATTCCCCAGGAAAACCGTCCGGGCCTGGAGTTTTGTTATTTGGAAGGTTGTTTATCACTGACTCAATTTCTTCATAATTAATTGGCCTGTTTAAGAAATCAATTTCTTCCTGTTTCAATCTTGGTAGTTTATAGGTTTCCAGGAAGGATTCCATCTCTTCCAGATTGCTTAGTTTATTGGCATATAGCTGTTGATAAAAATTTCTAATAATCCTTCCAATTTCATTGGTGTTCGTCGTGACCTCTCCTTTTTCGTTCATAATTTTATTAATTTGGGTCCTTTCTCTTTTTTTTTTTTTGGGTAAGTCTTGCCAGTGGTCTGTCAATTTTATTGATTCTCTCCAAGAACCAGCTTCTAGTCCTGTTGATCTGCTCTACTGTACTTCTGGTTTCTGCTTGATTGATTTCAGCTCTAATTTTGGTCAACTGCTTCCTCGTGCGTGGATTAGGCCTGTCCCTCTGTTGCTGTTCCAGCTTCTTGAGGTGAGAATATAAAAACTGCATTTTAGATTTTTCTATTCTTTTGAGTGAGGCTTGGATGGCTATGTATTTCCCCCTTAGGACTGCCTTTGCAGTATCCCATAGGTTTTGGACTGTTGTATTTTCATTCTCATTGGTCTCCATAAATTGTTTAATTTGATTTTTGATTTCCTGGTTTATCGAGTCATTCCTGAGCAGGATGGTTCTTAGTCTCCAAGTGTTTGAGTTTCTTCCAAATTTTTCCTTGTGGTTGAGTTCCAATTTCAGAGCGTTGTGGTCTGAGAATATGCAGGGGATAATTTCAATCTTTTGGTATCGGTTGAGACCTGTTTTGTGTCCCAGAACATGGTCTATTCTTGAGAATGTTCCATGGGCATTAGAATAGAATGAGTATTCTTTGGTTCTGGGGTGTAGTGTTCTATATATATCTATGAGGTCCAACTCGTCGAGTATGGCATTCAAAGCCTTTGATTCTTTGCTTAGTTTTTGCCAGGGTGTTCTGTCTATTTCTGAGAGTGGAGTGTTGAGGTCCCCTACTATTAATGTATTTTTATTTATATGTCTCTTTATTCTGGTTAAGAGTTGGCTTGTGTATCTTGCTGCTCCCCTGTTGGGGGCATATATATTTATAATTGTCATATCCACTTGTTGAATACTTCCTTTAAGAATAATATAGTGCCCTTCTGCGTCTCTAACTATAGTCTT
>NW_005369250.1:0-982 GCF_000412655.1 Myotis brandtii
GGGTTGTAAATTGGGTGGGGCATGGTCTCAGGGAATCCCGGGGTGGTGTAAACAGCAATGTCTGACCATTAACCCTGACATGGATAGGTCCCTGGGTCTCTGTGTCCCGCAGCCTGTGCAGGAACAATGATCACTGCGAGCACTCTGAGAGAAAGTCACCCTCGTTTCTGGCCCAATGCCAGACAGTCCAGTTTCTTCTGTATGAGTCTGGGTCCCCAGAGTCTCGCCCAGAACTGGAGTTCAGAGCAGTCAAGAGCTTGTATCTCCCTCATGATTAAAAAATAAATAGTGTACCCAGTTACCAGCCCGTTTCGTGCGACTCCGTACCTCCTCTCTTCCACACCTCTGCACCTCCTACCAGTCTTGATATGCTTTTCTCTTTCCCTCAAGCTGTTGAAATTCCACTCAGGCAGCCTTCCCGTGGTTCTGGATGATATCCGTTTTGTCTTTTAGTTGTAGTTTCTTTTTTAAAAATATTTTTATTGATTTCAGAGAAGAAGGGAGAGGGAAGAGAGATAGAAACTTCAATGATGAGAGAGAATCATTGATCAGCTTCCTCCTGCACCCCCCAGCCCCCGGCCATGGGGATCGATCCCACAACCCAGGCATATGTCCTTGACCAGAATTGAACCCAGGACCCTTCAGTCCACAGGCCGACGCTCTATCCACTGAGCCAAACCAGCTAGGGCTTAGTTGTAGTTTTGATGTGGTTGTGCAAGTCAGCAAGTTCAGGTGTTTACCTATGCCGCCATCTGGGTTCCTCCTTGCTCTTTTCCTAACTCTTTGAGTTGTAGGGTTAGATAATTTATTACCATTATTTTCTGTTTTTTGAGATAGGCCTGTAGAGCTATGAACTTCCCTCTCAAGACTGCTTTGACTGTGTCCCATTGATTTTGGATTGTTGTGTTTTCATTGTCGTCATTTGTTATAGTACTTTTTTTAAAGCTCTTTGGTAATCCAATCATTGTTTAATAGCATACTA
>NW_005369251.1:0-776 GCF_000412655.1 Myotis brandtii
CTCCTGAGCTGAGGTGATCATGGCGACATGGGCAGGAAAGAACCTTCTGTCCGGCCCCTTCTCCGCCTGAAGAGGTTTCCTGCTGGGCTCTCCCTCCACAAGGAGAGCCACCTGGGGCTCTGGCTGAGTCCTCACTCCTAACCCCCCAGCAGCTCCACCCTGCTGGTTCCTGCCCCCCTGGACCTGGAGGCCCCAGTGTTGACTGCAGAAGCTTAGCTCCATCCCTCCCTGTCCCTGTGTGTTCAACCCTCGCTATCTGCTGTGCACATTAGGTTACCTCTACCCACATCCTATATAATAAAGAGCTAATATGCAAATGGTCATCACACCTTCACGCCATCACGCCATGATGCCCTCATGCTGTCACAATCCATCACCAGGAGGCTGCGTGCACAGCGGGCATGCACAGGTTGTGGGGATGTATGTGTGCAGAGTCGCGGAGGCTGGTCTACCTGCTCCAGCCTACCTCTTTGGGACAATCCATCAAGGAGCTCCTGATGATTGGGAGGGCCCTACCTCTTTGGGGAAATCGATTGCGGGGCACCTGCACTATCAGAGGGAACAGGCCAGGCTGGGGAACCCCCTTTCCCTGAGTGCACAAATTTCGTGCACCAGGCCTCTAGTCCTATCTAATAATAGACAAACAGGGCAATTGACCGTACCTTCGCTACGCCTCCCATTGGCTAATCAGCACGATATGTAAATTAAGCCAACAAAGTATTTTGCATATGTAGGCACCCAGCAGCTATCGGCTATCGGATCCTGCAATCAGAGCT
>NW_005369252.1:0-863 GCF_000412655.1 Myotis brandtii
CTAAATGAGAAGCCAATATTTTTATAAGCAATTGGATTCTAGTAAAGTCCTCTGAAAGTTACTGAGACTTACCATAATCCCTCTGTATATGCAAATGAGCCAAAAAAATGCCATTTAAAAGTAAATTTTAAGCTTAATTAAAAGAAGAAATTTAAAAATTTTAAAATATCTTCCACTAATATTTACAGGGTAAACTGAAGGTTATTATTCAAGCATTAAATCTAATTAATAGTATTCACCATAACTATAAAGAGAGTCACTTAAATATAAACATGAGGGTATAGATCAGTATCTCAAAAGCAACCATCTTTGTTACTTTGTTGCTTGGTGAAAAAGAAAGAAAAGATTTTTGAAAGAAACTCTCTAAAGGAAACTCTCTAAAGGTGACCTAGAAATTACTCTGGGAGGAAATAAAGAAAGGTTTCCTTCAAATGTCTGGAAAACTCTAATTAAGAGTTAATATATTAGGCCTCAAAAAGAAAAGTAAGTAATTTGTTTTTTTGCCTCCCTAAACAAAGCTTATGTAAAAATACTCAGACTGATAGCAGAAATTCAATTAGTATCATTTATTGTCCACAGTGAAGGACAAGTAAAATTAAAAATAAGTCTTATTTAAGACTAATTTAAATTGGCAAATTAAAATAAGTAAATATTCAGGGAAATTTAGTCGTACTAGGCAGGAAACTATTCCTAAAGCATTAACTAATTTTTTACTTATAGTTCATCTCATAGTAAATACTGCTTAACGTGCAATGAATTCAGAGCAGTCATATTTCTATGCAAAGAATTGAAATTAAAAGCTATCAAGACTGCATTGCAATATTTCCAAAAGCCTCTTAATAATATTTCAAACAAAAAAGGGG
>NW_005369253.1:0-935 GCF_000412655.1 Myotis brandtii
CACCCACCTTGGAGGCGACTGGCAGGGTGATCGGGGGCAGTGCCAGCCCGCTCACTAGCCGGCCCTGCCTCCTGCCACCGCCCATTCACGGGCTGGCGCCACCCCTTGCCACTGCCGCTGATCATCTCCCTCTGCGGGGCGTCTGGCAGGGCAATCCGGGGGTCACTGCTGGCATCCGCTTTGGCTGGCCTGGGGCCTGCAGGCTGGGGGCAGCTCCTGCATTGAGCGTCTGGCCCCTGGTGGTCAGTGTGCATTATAGCGACTGGTTGTTCCACCAGTCCTTTTGCTGTTTGGTTGATTTGTATATTAGGCTTTTATTATATAGGATAGCTTTACAGCTCAGTTTTTCATCTCTCAGATGAGAACTAGGTGAAAATATACAGCCTCGATCCCCCCACCCTCCAATGCATTTCAGTTGTAGTTGAGATTATGTGCCCACAAAATGTTAACTGCAATTAAGTTATGTGTCAAAAGTTCAGGGCATTTAAAAACAAGATTTGCATTCTGAAAATTCAACTGCAAAGTGTTTTATTTTGAAATTGCACATGAATTTTAGAATGAAAGTAATAGAAAAATTATACAGAGAAGATGTGAATGCCATACTTATGTGCCTGGTGCTCATACATAAACATAATGTTAATTTTAAAATTAAAATCCTAGGCATATTTTGGAATATTTGTTTTACTTTTTAGAACAAGAATATCTGTACTAAAGTAAAAACAAGATGTATTTGATAAGCACACATATGAAATGAACATGCATTTTGGTAGTCAACACTGTTATTCAAGCATGATCTAATATAGATTTTTCATGCCTTAGTCAATGCATTTCATGGGAAAATCTCTCAGTTGGCTTCATAGATACTACCCCAAAATGTTTCAGTCCTGGCAATTTAACACGCACATAATTTATTTTTATGTATATCACAATAAGTA
>NW_005369254.1:0-1005 GCF_000412655.1 Myotis brandtii
TAACATTTTATTTATTCATTTATTATTTCAATGATAAGTTGAAATCTTTCATCATTTTGACTCACAGACTCATCCAAATGCCTAAGGCTCCATTATCAGATTATATAGAGTGTAACTGTATCTTTTTTTGAGAAAATTCCCGGCAATTCCATGAGCCCAATAGTTCGTAACTTGGAATTCAGGGACTTCTTTAATTTAGCTGTGAATGCTATTTACATTAAAGTAAATCTAAAATGTCCTTCTTGTTTTATAGTATCCAGCATTATACTATCCATGGCTTTATCACCAATGGAAATCAGAGGTATATTTATATCACATTACAGTTCTTGAAGATATCTCAAAATATCATTTAAGTTCATCACTTTTACATTAAGGTGGTTATTAGACCCATTACAACATTTAAAAATTGAATGATTTGAAGAAGCACATGTATTATTATATCACATATTTGTTTTCTAAAATTATTTTGATGACTACATTTTGATGTAATGGTTTCCTTGACAATCCTATACATTCTATTTTTATATGTATGTACATGTGTATGTGTATGTATGTATGCATTTAAAACATTATTTGAAGTACTTTATCAGAAAGATAAAGACTTGATAGCCATCATGTAGAGCCTTAAAATTTAGACTTTAAATTAAATTTCCTTTTACTCTTTTTGGAGAAGCCTCATGATATTTTATTATTATTCCCGAATTCTTAATTTTTAGGCAAACTTTTAATTATTAGTCTTCTAATATTGTACTCCCAGGGTCAGTGAACATTCCTACCATATGACAGGATGGTATATTGGGAGTACCATCCCAATCAACTTTTTATTTTCTTTATTTAATTAATGATAATTTATTTAACAAAGCTCTATGCTATGTCTAATAAAGTACACAAAAATGAAAAACATTGACACAATTTTCAAAGGAGTTTTTCATTTCTGGGAGGAGTGGACAGATAATATCAGGCAGGGGGAGATGGTGGGCTGGAGGTTGCAGATCAGTGCCAGGT
>NW_005369255.1:0-212 GCF_000412655.1 Myotis brandtii
CTGTTGTTTTCATCATTTGCACACATACTACTTATGACAATGTACACTTTATTATTGTCAGAATATTTGCAACTAGGGCGGTGAATGTTGGTGATACGGTTTACTCCGAGCCATCGAACCATCAATAGATATGTTCCAAATTCACTCACCTCAACACACATTCGAACGTAGAGTGATGGTCATCTAAATGAGAGGAAGTCAGCATCCTTCAT
>NW_005369255.1:533-1008 GCF_000412655.1 Myotis brandtii
GAAATGAAATGAGCACTCATCACTCAGTGTTCACCTTTAATACTTCTCAAATATATACAGAACTGGTTGTAGTGTAGCTCGTGGACAGGTAGCGTAACGACTGCTACCAACAAGGAATTTCCTCGACCTGGCTTAGTCTTCGTTGGTTCTCCCCCGGATTTCTGATGGTTCAAATCTTCACCCAAAGTTCCTAAGATGGGAAGTGGTGAAGGCCTTATTCGTGCATCGTCGGTCTTAGAGGATTCAAATATTTACTCAATGTAGTACCGGTTTCGGCCGGGTCACCTCTGGGCTTCTAGGTTTTAACTAGTTTTCTCTGAGTGTGGAACTAGGAATGTGTTTCATATCCCACGTTAGACAAGTATGGGTAGAACGTTAGTAGTTTGATTATCAGTGCTTGGTTGGAGCTCCTGCAGTTCTTTCCAGCCAGCTACATGGGTCTCTGTCTCAACTGTACTTTCTTGTCCTCATCTGA
>NW_005369255.1:1197-1702 GCF_000412655.1 Myotis brandtii
CAAAGGTTTTATTGAGAACCATAACTGTTCTTCTGTTTAGCTTTGAGCGTCTTGGAGTGACCTAGTCCAAAAAACTAAAATGAACCCACAAAACACTCATTCTACCACACTGCATTATCCGTCACGCAGGATAAACCGTTCAAAAGGTGTATGAACCGTTGGACTATCACCGGCTTTCAACGTGTTGCGAATAACGTAATTTCGCTCTGCTGGCTCGCAGATCAGGTTCTTCAACCAAAGGCTCAGAGTGGGGTCCCCCAAGACAATCTCTTTCTTGGTCCTGTGTGATCGAGAAATCTCTTGTACTCTCAATAAATGGACCCTTCTTGTTCAATTTCAATGCTATCATTTACTTATATTGTCTCGTTTGCTGTAGTGCCAGTTAACAGATCTTCTCTGACTTAAAATATCACGCTAATGCTTTTCCACGACTTTACTGTTGTTTTTCCTGAAATTTTCCTCTGCTGTCTCTCACGTATCCCTGAGACTTCATTCCCCAATGTCA
>NW_005369256.1:0-881 GCF_000412655.1 Myotis brandtii
AGTAATCTTGGTTGTAGGTCCTTGCTTTGCATCACTTCATGAACATTTTTTTGCCACTCCCTTCTGGCCTGCTGACAGAACTTCTTAAAAAAGCAACTAGGAGCCACACTCATTGTGAAGTCTACTCTTTGTCAGATAAATTATTAGAATAAATAGAAATTGAAGATGTGGCCAAGGTAATGCATATATTACATAAATCTGGATAAATTGCAAGGAATTATTTTTTATTATTGTAATTATTAAAGGTTAGATTTCTATACAAATACTTTATACCCACTTTTATTTCGTAACCTCCTATAGTCAAAATCCAATTGCTTTTAGAATAACACTGTTCTTTTATCCACTTAGAACATTACTGAATTTGCAGAAAGCACCTTAAAATTTTCTTTTTCCCAGAAACAATTCTGGCGCTTAACTGAGAGAAGCTGTGTAGTAGCATAGACAGCGAGTTTTCTGTAGTCTGACAGTATTTCAGTTTGTCCACTTAAAAAAGAAAGATGGATTTCTTAGCGTTTCTCCTTCATAGCATTCTGAGTTAAGGCCTGTGACGCACACCGTGGAGCCCCTTTTCCCGATCAGAACCCCGGTGGTCTCAGCACGGAGGCTGCGCTGGACCCACCAGCCTCGCACCAGGAAGCCATCCGTGGCCTCTGCAGTAGCGCTGACTCTCAGGATGGTTTTCCTGTAGCACCTGCACCACCAGGACTAACCAGAGGGCACTCTCCTGGGTTTCATTATACTCTGCACACAGCATGACCGCAGACAATGGGGTTGCTGCTGTTGCCTTGACAAAGTATCTTTTATATGATCCAGCTGCATCAGCATTTCTTCTCTGTAGAGAACTAGGGGCCCCTTGTGCCTCCTCCATCATCTGCCAACCA
>NW_005369256.1:4039-5041 GCF_000412655.1 Myotis brandtii
AGGGGTGGCTCACACGGCGTTGCCAAGTGCATGACCGTCAGGGACCATCCTGACATCTCCTCCGCCTCATCCCTGCTGTCCGAGTGTCCGCTTCCTTGTCCAGAACCCTCCCCTTCAGCGCAGAAGCAGGTGATCTCACTCCATGAGCCGCTGCCCAGTCAGGACATGGGATCAGAGCCCCTCCACCAGCGCCCACGCTGTGCCTGGGCCGGGCTCAGCTCCTGGGCCGCCCAGAACCATCCCGGCCCAGCCCTGGGTCGTGAGAGCTCACAGGGGGGTTTCCCCAACTCTGCACGTGCTTCAGGCTCCCAGTGGCCAGCCCTCACCTAGACTGTCCGGGCACTGCCTGTGTCCTTCCCCCGGCACCCCCTGCGGTTTTCTGAGCCTTTCAGCACCCACAGGGCCGCTGTCTCCCTCACACCCAGCGCTCCTTCCCCCACCCGTTCTCTCCCCGCTTCTTCTCCGCTCTCCTGGTGGCCTGTTGCCCTGCAAACAACCATTCCTTCTGTGGTTCCGTTGAAGGGGACACGGGTCTCTCCAGATTAAAGATTCTTGGTGGGTGTGTCTATGGCCAGGCCCCTGATGTGGAGTATGACACCTCATCTCTTGTGCTGCAGAAAGCTGTAACGGCTGCGGGAGTATTCGTGGTGGCAGTGGGCATGGTACTCTGCATGGCAACCGGTAATGCACCTGGCATGGCAGCAGGCATCGCCGGAGGTGGGGTCCTGACCCTTGGGGCCTGCATCAAGTCCTGGTGGAACAGAACCAAGCAGAAGCACTGAGGTCAAGGAATCATCCTAGGGGCAGCCAGGTAGTACGGAGAAGACTTGCTTAGCCAGGGAGAGTGGGGTTTGCTTTATTAATTTCACTCTGTTTTATACTCATTTAGGCTAATTTTTTAAAATATGTTTTTATTGACTTTTTTTCCTTCTTTCCTTTTTTTTTTTTTAGAAACTGAGGAAGGGGCAGGGAATAGAGGGAAACATCAATGGGAGAAATTCA
>NW_005369257.1:0-1030 GCF_000412655.1 Myotis brandtii
GTTTTTTATTGCAGCTATATCGCTCTTCATTTCTTGTCGGGTCTTACATAAGTTATTGATTTTTCTATCTGTTTCTTCTTGCTTCTTGCATAAGTTGTTGATTTTTTCATCTGTTTCTTCTTGCTTCTTGAATAAGTTGTTGACTTTTTCCTCTGTCCGGTGTATGCACTCTAGGACCCTTATTCTGAATTCTTTTTCTGTCATGTTGCATGCCTCTGTATCACTTAGCTGCTTTTCTGCCGCGTCCTCCTTTTCTTTCCTTTGGTGGTTTCTTTGCCTACCCATGTTTGATCTCACTGACATATCTTGATATTGAGTCATTCAGTGGCTTCACCCTGGGTGGCAGGGGCTCCTTGGGCTGTTGTTGCTGCTCGGACGGTTGTGGTAGCAGCTGCTTCTCAGTTGGAAGCAGCTCCTCTGGTGGGTGCTGTTCACAGCTGTCATGGCTCTTCTGGCTGGTGGGGGGAGGCTTCACGTACAGCTGCTGTTCCTCAGGCAGAGGGTGTGGTGATCAGGAGGCTGCTGTTGCTTGGGTCTCCTGAGTTGATTTAAAGGCACAAAATACAACACAACAAGGCACAATGTAACAGGCACTGAACACAAGTATATTCATGATATTAATAACCCCAAATAAAGGTGACCACCCGAATTAAGAAAGAAGAGAAGAAGATAAAAGAGAGAAAAGAAAAGAAAAATGAGAAAAAAAACAAACCAAAAAGGAGTGCAAAAATGGAATTGGGGAAAAAAGAGGGGGAAAAAAAGAAAACAAACAGAGCGAAAAGAGAGAATGAAGTAGAAGAGGGGAAGAGACTATTTGTATGAGGAGCAAACTCTGATAGAACTGCCACTAATCCCAACAAATTCCAGCAACAGATCCCTGGAGATGAATGCAAACTACAAACCACCAATAATATCAAGAGGGGCAAGGGAAAACAGAAGCACAAAAAAATAACCAATGGGGGGGGAGGGGAGGGAAGGGAAAAACCAGTAGACAAAAAATAAAAAGAAAAAGCAAAACAACCTCACAACC
>NW_005369258.1:0-2285 GCF_000412655.1 Myotis brandtii
CATCACCATCATCATCACCCTTGACCAGGAATCGAACCCGTGACACCCTGGTTCCCAGGTCGACCCTCAACCCCTGAGCCCCGCCCCCCTGGGCTGCAACACTATCTTCACTTGCAACAATGTATCCCCTTAGACCACTGGCCCCGCCTACCGTTTCCATATTCGGAAGGCGGGTCACTCGTGTCTGCGTTCCTTCAACCTTGAACAAGAGAACATGTATTATTTTGGGGGGGACTCCGGGGTTTAAGCTGATGTACGAACACGTTTCTGGGTTTACCTGACTTCACAGCCCTGACATGTGGAATCAGTTACCTAACAGGGCCCTGGGGTGTTGGGGGGGTGAGATGGGGGGAGAGGAGAAGAGGGTGTCCCTTGCGGAGACAGAATATCTGGCTCAGACCCAAAGCCGTCTGCTCGGAGGGACCTGCCCAGGGGACGAGGGGGGCGGCCAGGGGTGGTTCCTGTTCAGAACGAGACTCTCAGACTCTAAGCTTCTAATTCAAGGGCATTTAACCACGCCCCACCCCCCTTTTTTCTTCTTCTCCCCGGGACACGCCGAAGCCTGCGTTCCATGTATGAGGTCAGGTTGCACTGTCAGTCCGCGTGCCAAGTCCAATCTGCAGCCAGTGCCTCATAAGCACGTTTCCTTATATACGAGAGGCCCGGTGCATGGCATTCGTGCATGGTGGGGGGCGGGGGTCCCTCAAGCGCCCCCGGCTGCAAACAGACAGACAGACACATTCTGCGTCTCCACGCAGGCATCATCACACATGCTGATGTTTTGTAGAAATCACCAAAGGATGGATTCCAGTACTTGAACATTTAACATTCTTGCGCATTGTAACTTGTTTCACGGGTAATGGAGAGAGTCTGCATTTTTGTTGTTCCCCATCTTTCAAATTTTCCTTTTCCCCACCTTTTAAAAATTGATTTGAGAGAGAGAGAGAGAGAAGGAGGAAGGGAGAGGGATAGAGAGAGAGAAACATTGATGTGAGAGCGAAACATGGACCGGCTGCCTCCTGTACCTCCCCTACAGGGGATCGAGATCGCCCGCAACCCGGGCATGTGCCCTGACCAGGAATCGAACCATGACCTCCTGGTTCCCAGGCCGATGCTCATCCACCGAGCCACCTGGCGGCCCGGGAGTGTTCCAAAAAGCTGCCTGATGGCATTGCCAGTTTCAGGTTCTCTTCCCAAATCTATGGGAACATCTAGCCCCAGGCAAGCCGCTTACACTCACTCGGTATTTCCATCCCCGGCCTCCCAGATGCCTGTGGCATGCCCACAGAATCGGTTCCAAAGAGATCTGTCTACAGAGGAAACCGCGAGGAAGACGGGGACACACACACACACACCCACACACCCACGGCCACACCGACACGTGTGAGAAAGCCACCCTCCACGGGTTTCTTCCCGGGAGGCAGGGAGGGCCCCCCTCAGAGCTTGCATTATGAATCCTCGTTAGCGTGTTAAGGGCCGGGAATGTGCGAATGCTCTTATTATTACTAAGCGCGCCGGGGGATGACTCAGCAGAAAGGAAAAAAGTGTTTCTCTGACCCAGTTAGGGCCAGGAAAGGTAGGGCCACGTAAGGCCCGGGCGGGCGGGGAGTGTGCTGGCCGTGGGTGCCAGGTGGCTGCCACTCGGGAGGGGAGGGTGGGGCCGGTTAAGCACATTGTTCTCACGGGCGGCGCGTTCGTTTCGTGCATAAGTTAGGATCGTGCATGGAGACGGGCCGAGGATAAGAAAGTCTAGGATGGACCTCCGAGATGGATGAGCATAATACCTTACATAAGATGCACCGTTCGGAGGGAGGTTTGTATTTAATATTAGAAGGAGCCTTAGGGAGCGTGCAAAGAGAATGCCCTTCTGTATCTCCCCTCAGGGAGGTTGTAAAGCTTTTGTGGCTCCATCTTTTTTTAAATAAATATATATACATATATATAACATATATATGTATATATATGTATTTCAGAGAGGAAGGGAGACAGAGAGAGAGAGAAACATCCATGATGAGAGAGAATCATGGATCGGCCGCCTCCTGCACGCCCCCTACTGGGGCTCGAGCCCACAACCCAGGCATGTGCCCTTGACCGGGAATCGAACCCCGGACCTCCTGGTTCACAGGTCGACGCTCTAACCACTGGGAAACACCAGCCAGTCCCTCTTGTTTTCTTATTCTTTTCTTTCTTTCCCGCTGTCCATTCTAAAAGATGCTGATGGCACAATATGGAACCGTTTCAGGACACGCATCGGAGAAGCGGGGAGGCGTTCGCCCACCCTGGTG
>NW_005369259.1:0-493 GCF_000412655.1 Myotis brandtii
CACACACACACATTTTAACAGACTATAACTAAATTCTCCCCTCTTTAATTTCCTGCCCATAAGTACAGCTTAGCCCCAACCCTCCAAGGACTGCTACAATTTGCATGTTCCAAATAGCAACTACTCTTTTATTCTTGAATAAATTCATCTTTTTGACCATTTTGAACTTGACTTGGTTTACCTCTTTATTGAGGTTGACATTAGGATTATACTGTACATACTCTCTGTTCTATTTTTAAAAGTTTAGCAATTTGTATTTTTATCTTTCCTTGACAAGAAATGTAATTCCACTGTTTGGATTACCTAGGGCACTTACCTAGGTTTCATGGTTCTATCCCTGGTTGGGGCATGTACAGGAGGCAAGGCAACCGATTGAGATCTCTCTCTCTCTCTCTCTCTCTCTCTCTCTCTCTCTCTCTCTCTCCCCCCCCCCTTTTCCTCTCTCTCAAATCAATGAACAAACATATCCTTGTGTGAGGATTAAAAATAAGTG
>NW_005369260.1:0-873 GCF_000412655.1 Myotis brandtii
TAATTTCAGGCTCAGCAGGAAGGGGAAAAAATGATACCTAAGAAAATGCTTTTAAAAAGAGATATTTTGGCATTATGATTTCAAGTAATGTCTTATTTACCAATTTACATGATACCAGGTTCAAGTCAGAAAATGTTCTACAGAACAAAATTTAATTTCAATGTTTGGACAAATTCAAGCCACTTTGCTTTGCAGGAATATACCCACTGAGAAGGGTGAAGGGGCAGGATCTTCACTGATGCCTCGGTCTGTCATGTACTTGTGATAGTTCCATATTATTCAAAGCTTTTTCACAGTTAATCTTTGTTTTGTCCTAAAACTATAGTATCTATAGTATCTATAGTATCTATATTATAAAAGGCCAGTGGCTGGAACGCCGGAATGCTGGAACAACCAAAGGACCAGTCACCAGGAGGTGCATGGAGCACCTCTCATTCCCTCCCCACAGCCCGCAAGCGGCTTGCAGTGGCAGGGCGGGGCTTGCAGCTCGTATGGTTTGTGCAGCGCAGAGGGGCTCGCACGGAGCTCATGACTCATGGGACACAGAGGGGCTCGCAGCTCACACAGTGAGGTGAGGCTTGCAACAGCAAGCTACTCACGCACGGTGGGTCTGGGGTCCCGCCAGCATGGCAGGTCTGGGTCTCTCATGATTTCGCATGCTGGGCCTCTAGTTGTTTCATAATTTTAAGTCAGTTTGAATTCAGATCACAACGAACCCAATAGCCTAAAAATTGACTCTCTACGACCTTTCAAAAAATTTCTTCCTTGCATCCTTCCTCCACTAATCATCACCATCTCTCTCCTCTCTTCTATACTGGAAAGCAAATAAGCTTTCATTGCATTATATTTATTCATTTATTTATTTATTTATTT
>NW_005369261.1:0-332 GCF_000412655.1 Myotis brandtii
TCTTTTGATTGGAGCGTTTAGTCCATTTACGTTTAAAGTTATTACTTACAGGTACTTGTTTGTAGCCATTTTTATTTTTTGGCCTGTGTTCCTTCTTCTCTTTTTATTTCTTTGTTTTACAACAGCCCCTTTAGCATTTCTTGCTTTGCTGGCTTAGTAGTGATAAACACCCTTAGGCTTTTTTTTTTGTCTGTGAAGCTCCTTATTTCCCCTTCAATTTTGAATGATATCCTTGCTGGATAGAGTCTTCTTGGTTTCTGTCCCTTTCTTTGCATCACTTTGTAAATTTCCTTCCATTCTTTTCTGGCCTGATGTGTTTCTGTTGAGAAATC
>NW_005369261.1:398-803 GCF_000412655.1 Myotis brandtii
TTTCACAGGGGTCGCCTAAGACCATCCTGCATATCAGATATTTACATTACGATTCATAACAGTAGCAACATTACAGTTATGAAGTAGCAACGAAAATAATTTTATGGTTGGGTCACAACATGAGGAACTGTATTCAAAGGGCCAGAAGGTTGAGAACCACTGAAATGGGAGATCCCTTGCATGTAACTTTCTGTCTCTCTCTTGCTGCCTTTAAGATTCTCTCTTTGTCTTGAACATTTCCATCATAATTATGATGCGTCTTGGTGTGGGTCTTTTTGGGTTCATCTTGTTTGGGACTTTCTGTGCTTGTGTGACTTTTTTTTTCTTCCCCTCAGGGAAGTTTTCCGACATTATTTCTTCAAATAGGCTTTCTAACCCTTGTTTCTCTTCCTGTTGTTCTGGCAC
>NW_005369262.1:0-1007 GCF_000412655.1 Myotis brandtii
TCTTTTCCCAGCACCTTTTCCTCTGCTCCTCTTCCTCCTCTATCTCACCTTTCACAGGTTGAGGCCTCTTGCCCAGTTTCACCCCCAGAAAGTGCAAAGGGGCGATCATGGCCCAATGTAGTGTATGTCAGCTCCCCTGCAGTCAGGGCCAAGCTGGGGATTCCGGTCATGGGGCTGAGCCCTGGCAGAGAGGCCCCAGTCATGGAAGGGTCCAGGATCTGCCCAGGCATCATAGCAGGAGGAGTGGCAGTCCAGCCCTGCAGAAACCACTGGGAGAGGCTGCGACCCTGGGGCCTGGGCCAGGCTGCAGGTGCCATGCCCGCTCAGGAGCCACCATGGCGCCAGCCCCACCCTGTAGCGTCCACTTCTGCCAGCACCTCCGGTGTCAGCCTCCCAGCGTCCCTCCCACAGGCTGTGGCCTGGGTCTCCCTTTTTTTTTTAACTTTTTTTTTATTGCTTAAAATATTACAACGAGTAGTACATTTGTCTCCTTTTTTTTTCCCCTTGACCTTTCCCTTGCCTCCCCTACCCCCCAGTGTCTTGTGTCCATTGGTTATGCTTATATGCATGCAAACAAGTCCTTCAGTTGATCTCTTACCCACCCCAACCCTCCCCAGCCTTCCTGCTGTAGTTTGACAGTCTGTTTAATGCTGTTCTGCCTCTGTATCTGTTTTTGTTCATCAGTTTATAATGGTCTTTATTATCCATAAATGAGTGAGATCATGTGGTATTTTTCTTTCACTCCCTTTTTGAGGCGATTGATTGCAGAGCTCTGCCTGCCTGCCCTATCACCCCCAATCACTTGCCTGCCTACCTGATCACCCCCAGCAACTTGTCTGCCTAGCTGATCACCCCCAGCCTCTCCTGCCTACCTGATAACCCCTAACTGCTTGCTATGTGTGTGGGGGGTGGGGGGCAGCCCGGTGAGGGGCCATGGTGGTTCTGGTCTCTTGTCATTCTGGTCGTTATAGTCACTGGGCTTTTATTATATAGGACTAGTAGCCCAG
>NW_005369263.1:0-581 GCF_000412655.1 Myotis brandtii
TCTATAGGATTCCTCAGTCTGAACAGGACTTTATTTCTGGCCTGCTGATTGCATATCATGATAAAATAAATCACTAAAGAGAAGTGGTTATGATTTTAACAAAAGACAGAAACTGTAGGAATAGGAGGAAATTACTTAATATGGTAAAGACCACACATGAGAGTCCACAGCTAGCACATTACTTCACGGAGAACCTCTGAATACAGTACTAAGATCATGAATAAGACAAGGATGCTGTTTTTCCCCTAATTGAACTAGTCAGAAAAATCAGGCAAGAAGATGAGATAAGAGATATCCAACTTAGAGAGGAATAAGAAGATATCTTTTTAAAAAAGACAACATAATCTTATTATAGAACACCCTGAAGATTTCACCACATAGGTACCTAAAACAACTATTATAACTAACAAAAAGATGAAGTCTCCAGAGACAAAATCAACACTCAGCATCATTTCAATTCTTTAAACCAAAATGAACAATCCTCAAATAAAATAAAGAAAACAGTTCCATTTACAGTAGCATCAAAAAGACTAGATACTTAGTTTTAAACATAATAAGGTGGAAGATGAATACACTGAAAA
>NW_005369264.1:0-539 GCF_000412655.1 Myotis brandtii
GCCACCTTTTGGTGCACAGGATGACGCTCCAAACAACTGAGATACCCAGCCAGAGCAAATACATGTTTTTAAAAATTATACAAATGGTAAATTAAGTAGGATAGGGAATAAAAGTAATGCAGATTTAGTGCTGAATAAATTAAAGCTTTCAATCTTATAATATAACCTTAGGTTTCTCCTAAGGCACTGTACATCAGCATAAATTCACACATAAAGATGAGTAGCAAAACAATAACAAATCAGTTATCCCTCAATTTTTTTAAATA
This sequence comes from Myotis brandtii, assembly GCF_000412655.1. Lineage (NCBI taxonomy): Eukaryota > Metazoa > Chordata > Mammalia > Chiroptera > Vespertilionidae > Myotis > Myotis brandtii. The sequence goes on from NW_005369264.1 coordinate 267, forward strand.
TATTTTATTGATTTTTTACAGAGAGGAATGGAGAGGGGTAGAGAATTAGAAACATCAATGAGAGATAAACATCGATTAGCTGCCTCCTGCCCACCCCCTACTGGGGATGTGCCCGCAACCAAGGTATATGCCCTTGACTAGAATTGAACCTGGGAACCTTTAGTCCACAGGCCGACGCTCTATCCACTGAGCCAAACTAGTTAGGGCTCAATTTTTTTTTTTTAAAGCAACAACTGAACTGAACTGCATTATTTGTAGCCTGCTAAAGAGAGT
>NW_005369265.1:0-706 GCF_000412655.1 Myotis brandtii
AATACAAATGTGTAGGACTCATAATTTTCAAAGAATATATAAAGTCATGATTTAAAAGGAATATAGACCATGACATTGCAAGATGTTGGAAGCAGGAGAGAGCAGGTGGCGAGGAGGTGGGCAGGGAGGTCAAGACAGACATCTTGAGAAGATACAATATTGTCAGCAATCAGAAACTGGTGGGATAGGGACAGACGGGGAAGGTGCATTATGAAGCAAGAGAGCATCGTATATCATGGCACAAATTGGTTGAAAAAATGTAACCTACATTTAGGTAGGCAATGAAACAACATTATCTAAATGGGGGGCTAGTTTGGAAGGAGGTAGCAGATAACCCCAGACCTGAAAGCATGCTTTAAGGGAACTATTATTTATTTATTTTTTTTAGAGAAAGAGGAAGGGTGAGGGGGAGAGAGAGAGAGAGAGCAAGAAAAACATTGGTTGCCTCCAACCGGGGACTGAACTCCCAACCTGGGTATGTGCCCTGGCTGGGAATTGGATTAGCTATCTTTTGGTACAGGAGATGGCGCTTCAACCAACTGAGTCACACCAGCCAGGTCAAGGGAACTATTTTTCATCTATTTTCTGTTATCCCTGAAAGAAATAAGAACAGAAAGCACTGAAAAATAGAACTATCTATGAAAAAGTTTATTCTTATTAAAACATTAATAGAAAAACCAATACCTTAATTTTAATTTTATTTTAT
>NW_005369266.1:0-814 GCF_000412655.1 Myotis brandtii
AAGCAAAGAGCAACTTGACTTCTAAAATGGAAACTTTCCTGGAAAATTCATCTGGCTGTAAAAGCCAATAACAAAAAGCAGGTAGGAAAAGAAGATGGAATCCTGTGTTAAATTTGGATTCCAGCTCCCAAACGAATGATTCCATCAGCAGGCCATGCCCCAGCGTTTGTTTTCTATCACACACAGTGAAAGGATTAGCTGCTCTTGGGGCCATTTTAGGCTTAATTTTTCCTATAATGGTTAAAGGGAAAGAGTATAGCAGGCAGGAAACAGGAAGAGCTCCCTCCCCACCCTCTTTTTCCTCTTCTACCCAAAGGAAAGGGATACTGGTCAGGTTGCTAGTTACCAGTTGGGAGGCATTTACGAATGATAGAACACTGTGCATTAAAATCTATATATATAAAGAGGTAATATGCAAATTAGCTGGGACACCGTAACAGTCACAACTGGCTCAGGAGGAGGTTGCACACGCAGATGGGCGGGAGGGGACTGCTTGCGCTGTGAGGCAAGTCACAGATGGCGCAGCCCCGGAGTGGAAGCTGGGGGGCGTGCCCAAGTCACCACTCCCACTCAGCCCCAGCAGCCCCAGAGCGGATGCAGGGGGTTGTGCCCAAGCTGCCACCTCCGCCCCTCCGCCGGGCCTCAGCAACCTCAGAGCAGAGGCAGGGGGGCGTGCCCAAGCCGCCACTGCTGCCTGGCCCCAGCAGGCCCGCCTCTGCACGTGAGCTGCAGAGGAAAGACCTTTTCTGACCGCTCATTGGCACACCACTGGCAGCATTCTTGATAACTTGGGTAATAAGAATCCAAGAAGGTG
>NW_005369267.1:0-726 GCF_000412655.1 Myotis brandtii
TATTTTTTCATTGACTTTTAGAGAGCATGGAAGAGAGGGAAAGACACAGAGAAATATCAATATGAGAGGGACACTTCGATTAGTTGCCTCTTGCATGAGCCCTGACCTGGGCCCTGACCAGGTAGAAGCCTGCAACCTAGGTACACACCCTTGATCAGAATCGAACCTAGACCCTGCAGTCCGCAGGCCAAGGCTCTATCCACTGAGCCAAACCGGCTAGGGCAGGATATGACATTTCTTAGCCCCTCCAGCAGTGGACATTCATATTTTCCTCCAGGAGTCATGTGGAAAAACCCTAGATCACCTTCTTGAATTCTTATTACCAAAGTTATCAAGAACACTAAGAGTGGCATACAGGGAGCTTAGCCAATGAGCTGTAAGAAAAGGTGTTTCCTCTGCAGCTCATGCTCAGAGGCGGGGCTGCTGTGGCGCTTTCTCCCAGTAGTGGCGGCCTGGGCACACCCCCCTGCCTCTGGACTCCTGCCTCCTTCTGTGGGCCGCAACACCCTTCTCTCTGCAGACCAGATCAACGCCACTGCGACTGGCTGGAACTGCTTCCAGTTCTCTGCGGACCCTGCTCCACCCCGTTCGCAGGCCCTGCTCCCTGCTCTCTGCGCGCCTGCTGGTGTCCTGCACCATCCATGGCTTGCCTCACCATGCAGCAATCCCTGTTCCCCTCCATCTGCGAGTGCAGATTATAAAGAAGTAATATGCAAATTAGTTCGG
>NW_005369268.1:0-757 GCF_000412655.1 Myotis brandtii
ACTGAGGTGCCAACATGGGGTCATTTGAAGAAGTTAACAACTGCGGCCCAGCAGATGGTAGAAAGGCAAGAAGTGGAAGCTACTCTCTCAGCCAAGTCCGAGGACTCTGAGTAAATCAGCAAAAGAAACTTTAATTTAGCAGAAACTCACTTATTGCTGTTTTGCATTGCCATTGTTTTATTATTCTTACTAGTTTTAAAAATGTTAACACATTAGCATTATTTTGTTAATAGCCAGAGCTTGATGTTTAAGTTTTACTTTCATTATGGTCTGTAGTTTGGGTTTTGCATTGGATTGTTTTGTTATTATTTTAATAGCCAGAGTTTTGTTCTTGATGCTGAAGTATTACTTTCATTATGGTAGCTTTTTGTTCTTGATGCTTAAGTTAAACTTTCATTATAGTAGCATAAAAGTAAAAGAAGGGTGACATGTGGGGAGCCTCTATAGGGTTAAACCTCGGACTAACCTGTTGGCAAAGCCACAAACAAGTCCCAGGTTAGAGGGCACAGTCCTCTTAAGCATAATTAGGCTTGACCTTATGACGCTCCCTAGATCTTACCTGGGAAGCTAATGGGCTGAGGGAAGTGCAACAAAAACAAGTGAAACTCACAAGAACAGTGTAAACAAGTGAAACTCACAAGAACAGTGTAACTTTGGTAACAACTACCTTGTTTACCTCTGACTATAAAAAATAACGGTGGCTGGTACCATGGATCTGTTTCTTGCCCAATGGCGTGAGCTGGGCCCTCTCTGGAGA
>NW_005369269.1:0-558 GCF_000412655.1 Myotis brandtii
ATCCCATTGTATATATGTACCACTTTTTTATCCACTTATCTATTCATGGGCACTTACTAGTAGGTTGCTTCCATATCTTGACTATTGTAAAAAATGTCACAAGGAACATAGAGGTGCATATATCCTTTCAAATTAGTGGTTTGGGTTTCTTCAGTTGTATGCCCAGAAGTGGAATCGCATACATTCCATTTTAAATTTTTTGAGAAAATTCCATACTGTTTTCCATAGTGGCTGCAATGGGAATCCTATATAATAAAATCCTAATATGCAAATTGACCAACCAGCAGAACAACCCGTCGCTATGATGTGCACTGTTCCCCCCACCTCCCACGAGAAGGAGGCAACCAGCGGCGGTAGTGGGGGGCGGGCCAGCCAGCAGGTGGCGCCAGGCCACCAGCCAAGGTGGGAGCCTGTGGGGGCCCCCCAATTGCCCCGCTCACCAGTTGCCCCACAGATCGGCCCTGATCACCAGGCCATGCCTGACCCTACCCTATATATTGGGAACAGTCTCTTAGAGTAGCTTTGCCAGGTTTTGATTTTTAAATCTAACACTGAAAA
>NW_005369270.1:0-894 GCF_000412655.1 Myotis brandtii
AAATACTGAGGATTGTCCTTAGAGTTCATAAAACTTGAGTGAATATATATTGCGAATCTGCACCACCAATGCCATTGTTAGTAAACTCTCCGGATGTTCACCTGCCAGGAAAGTGAAGAGAAATACATCGTCATTATTTCAGGTATGGCAAATGCAATCTCAGGGAAGAAACTGGGAAAAATGAGGCCTTTCTTGACTGAAGACTGGGCCAGCACTCCTTCACAAGCTATTCACCATGCTAATGAACAATGGAGCCTCACACTGAAACATCTGCTAACTACATAAAACTGTTAAAGGGATTAACAGTGCCAGAGGCTGAAATGTAATCAGACAGGTGAAATAGCGATAAGATAAATATTTCTGCGTGAAATAGCAGTAATGCTTAATTAATTTACTTATTTTTATACTGGGGGATAATTGAGTTTAGAGTAATTGTGAAGTATGTTTTACTCTTTAAAATATGCCCTCCCACTCTACAAGGTGTAGAGAATTAGAGACACGCAAAAGGGGAAATTATTGTATTTTGCATTCATTTGAACTATGCTCTGACATTTTAATGGACTTAATTGCCTACCGTTTGGGTGTCCTTTTCTCTACTGATGATGCTATAGAAAGATGTGTGTGATTTTGCATTATGGCAAGTGAAGTTTGGTTGCTGAGTTCTTGTTTGTAGTGTTTGCCATCAGATAATATGAAAACAGAATAAAATTGAAATGTTCAGAGTGAAGCTAAAACTGGGGTGCTTCTGCCTTTGACCCTGGAAGTAATTGAGAAGAAATATCTGTAAGAAATTAATGTAGAGGTTTTTCTGTGTTCTGGTTTGCAAACTAAACTGAGCTAATATGTTTGATGGGCCCTTCATAAAAACATGCCTTAGTTTTTACTGAATGAATT
>NW_005369271.1:0-783 GCF_000412655.1 Myotis brandtii
CTCAGGAGGTAAAGTTTGTGGTGACACATACTCAAGGGTCTCAATGAATGCCAGCAAGGACAGATTGTAATGAAGCATTTCTAGGAAGTATTCATTCATTTTTAATTTGAGCACGACATTAAGTTATGACAAGAATGAAAGGTGGGATTGGTTAAGATACTGGCCATTAGCTCTTCCCTTCTGGTGCCGCCATGTCTCCAAAAGGAAGGAGACAAATTCTTCCCCACTTGTGAAGGCCTTAGAAACATTCCTTCTGAGCAATCAGGAAACCTGTAGGTGTTTCTTCCTGGCAAAAAGGAAAGAAACTTTCTAACGGGGTGTCTGGGTGTGTGCTTCTGTGTGTGTATGTGTATGTGTGTGTGTGCGTTTGATGCCCGTTTGCAAAATGAGATCACAAAACTCCTGAGAGTAGTCTCAGGCAGGGTTTCTAGGATGTGGCAACAGTGCATATAAAAGGGAAAAAAAAAAACTGCTTACTTGATTTAAAGGATGAACTTTAAAAAATTTAACTGAATTTACTAGATGCTTTGCCATTGGGTAGTGATAACCTGTTCTAAATTTTGTCCTAAGATGGCACTCATAGATTACTATGACTTTCGGATGCCATTATATATCATGGCTAATGACAAAGTGGATCATTATTTATAATGTTTTGAGCATTTCCTTCTAAGTGGTAAAAGGTCTTTGGTCGCAGGTCCTAAAACTCTCCTTCCTCTATCCCTCCTCTCCTGTGGCAGCAATAACAACTATAGAATAGGCCTGAAATAGCATGACCTGCCACCA
>NW_005369272.1:0-533 GCF_000412655.1 Myotis brandtii
GAAATGCAGGCACGTGGGTGATCTTTTCTCCTCCTCTATCTCTAGTACCAGCCCAGGAGGTGGAGGCAGCTCCTCCTGTCATACCTGAAGTCCATCCTGAGGAGCAGGATGCAGAGCTGGAGTCCTGTCCACCTCCAGAGTTTCACCACCTCCAGCAGCCTCTCCAGCTGCAGCTGTGGAACCACGGGCGGCCCCAGACAAAACTGAGTCCCCACCACCGCTGGATGAAGCCATGCTGGTTCCTGTGTCAGAGGAGCAGCTGCCTGTGAAGGGCCCAGCTCAAGGGCTGCTTGTTGAATTTGATTGCCCTGTCCCAAGGGACAACCATGTTTCACCCTCACTCCTTCATCTTTTCCTTTTAATTTTTTATTTATTTAGTTTATATGTTCTCGATTGTGTGATTTGGGTTATCTTTTTATTTTTCTTATTTGGGGTCTTGCTTTTATTATTTTCTTATATCTGTTTTTAGTCTTCATTTTTCCATTGTATAATGTACTGTAAGTAATAAATAAATATATTTTAAATGGTTATTG
>NW_005369273.1:0-440 GCF_000412655.1 Myotis brandtii
GTGAGTGACGTAGGTGCTTATGTAGGTGGGTTGCGACTTACGGCAAAAATCGTGCCGTAGGAATGAATCTCCGACATAACCCGAGGACCTATGGTAATAGGCTTAACAAAAGAATAAGAGAAGGAGGAGGGAACAGAGCCTATTCAAACAAATAGTTGAAGAGAACTTCCCAAACGGATGGAAAGAGCTAGCTTCTTGAATCCAAGAAGCAAAGAGAACACTTAATTACCTAAATCAGAAGAAGACTTCTCCAAGATACAATGTATTAAATCTGTCAAAAATTATTGGGGGAAAAAAGAATTCTTATGGAAAAAAAAAGTTAATTGTAAAGGAAAGCCCATGACGCAATCATCAAACTTCTAAGCAGAAAATTAACAAGTTAAAGTGAGTGGAAGCAAATATCCAAACTATTGAAAGAGAAAAATTACCAGCCAAGAATA
>NW_005369274.1:0-509 GCF_000412655.1 Myotis brandtii
TGTAAAGCCCTGAATGCTTAGGGGTGGTAAGTCATTTACACGTGTGATTCCTAACCCTGAACACCATCCTCGAGGACAGATGGCAATACTACCCCCGCTTTACAGCCGAGGAAACTGAGGCACGGAGACTAATGTGAATGCAAAGTCAGAGTTGCCTCGCTCTAAATACAGCTCAGCGTAATTATATGCAACCAATTCTGCACGGTTTGAGGGATATTCCTTTTAAAAGTCTGTACTGTTTTGCTCTAGCCAGTTTGGCTCAGTGGACAGAGTGTTGGCCTGCAAACCAAAGAGCCCCAGGTTTGATTCCGGCCAAGGGCACGGACCTGGGTTACAGGCTCCTCCCCGGCCTGGGCCCTGGTCAGGGCTCGTGCAGGAGGCAACCAATCATGTGTTTCTCTCACATCGATGTTTCTCTCTGTCTTTCCCTCTCTCTCCCACTCCCTCTAAAACAGCGGTTCTCAACCTGTGAGTAGCGACCCCTTTGGGGGTCGAACAACCCTTTCACA
>NW_005369275.1:0-407 GCF_000412655.1 Myotis brandtii
TTCACCCCAACACAAACTTGCTAAATGGTTAGTTAAAATACTCAAACCAGTAACGGATCGGTTGTGCGTCAGAAGCATCAAAGATAGCTTTAACCTTGTAGAACATATCAAGGATCTGAACATCAAAAATAATCATCTCGCCAGCATGGATGTCTCATCCCTGTTTACGAATGTTCCGCTGCTGGAAACAACAGAATTCATTTGTGACTATGTGCACAAAATTACCATTCGTCTCAAACTTCCGCTGACAGAGTTGAAGCGCCTCATCCTCCTCTGCACAGAGAACGTTTGTTTCAACTTCCAAGGTATATACTACCGGCAAATCGACGGCGTAGCCATGGGAAGCCCACTGGGGCCCATTTTAGCGGACATTTTTATGGCTTACCTGGAAGAGAAACTACGTAATC
>NW_005369275.1:417-1586 GCF_000412655.1 Myotis brandtii
CGATCGAATGAAATTTTACAAACGCTATGTTGATGACATACTCATTATTTCTGACTCCCAGTCAGAAGCTAACGAATTATGTCAAAAGATGAACAATGCTCATCCGAACATCAAACTAACGCTAGAACACGAAGATGACAACTGCATCGCCTTCCTGGATGTGAAAATTCATCGTAAACAAGACGGGTCGATCGGCAGATCGGTTTACCGCAAGCATACTTGGACTGGGCAGTATTTGCATTTCACCAGTTTCGTGCCTATTCAATATAAGCGGGGACTTGTGAAAACGCTATACGACAGAGCAAGGAAAATCTGCACAGCCGACAACTTGCAAAACGAACTCAGAAAGCTGGAAGAAACATTTATTACTAATGGTTATCCGAAACCATTTATTGAGAAGCATCAACATCAACGTCAAAAGAAAGAAAAAGAAACAACGGTTCCTAAACTCAAAGCGTTTCTCAGACTTCCTTTTAAAGGGGACGATGTCAGTGACGTCTTTGAGCGTCGATTCCGAGCAGCCATGTACCGAACTTTCAACGCGGTAGAACCAGTCGTTGTCTACACGTGTGAGAAAATTCCAGTCCCTCCTGTCAAACAACCGCTTTCAGTCTTCGCCAAATCCAACCTAATTTATCGATTTGTGTGCGGGTGCACGGCCACCTATCTGGGCCGGACTGAACGGCAACTTCGACATCGAGTGTGCGAACACGTCCCCGTATGGGTGAGCAAACACGTGAACCAACTGGACACGCGCGTTCAAGGTTGTTTTTTGCCAGCACGGCGCACACCAGCATCGTCGATCGCTCGGCACTTGCTTGAAACTGGACACAGAATCGACACCAATACTGCATTTGAAGTCGTTCTAACTGCAACCAACTCTCGCTTACTTCAGTTTGCAGAGGCGATTGCTATCAACCGATGGAAGCCGGAATTGTGTAAGCAAAAGGAACTTTTTGTTTCTCTTGCTCTACCCTGGTGACAAGATGACGGCAACCGAATTAACTGAATTCCCAACGGTAACAATACTTATATTCTTTTGTTTATTTTTTGTCTGTAGTATGTACCTGAAGAGATACAGCGAAATCATTCCGGATACAAATTGTGCAACATACCAATGCTTTGTTCTCTATTCAAGTTCATATCGGGAAAAGGTTGTTTTAGTTTCT
>NW_005369276.1:0-551 GCF_000412655.1 Myotis brandtii
TGGTAGTGGAAGCCGTTTTCCTGGTTTCTGGGATCATGTGGATTTTTCGGCTTCCAGGTGAGATGGCAGAAGGAAGAGACCAGCCGGGGGTGGAGGCTTGGCCAAGGCCGTGTCCATCCAGCGGAATAGATTCTTCCTCCGCTGCCGCACACAAGGCAGAGCAGACACAGATCACATGGCTTTTGAAGTTAGACAGACAGAGGTCTGACTCGGCTGCCCCTCCACGTGGAGCTCTGTGATATTGGGCCCATCACTCAGCTCCTTTGAACCTCAAAAGTCCATGTCTTGTGATCCTCTGCGGAGTGGAGCATCGCCTTGTTGTCATGGAGAAGGTCAAAGAGGAGAGGGCGAGCAGACACAGTGGCATGAGAAAGGATTCACTTTAGAAATGACCAGCCTGCCCGGCCGGCGTGGCTCAGTGGTTGAGCATCGACCTATGACCCAGGAGGTCACGGTTGGATTCCCAGTCAGGGCACATGCTTGGGTTGCAGGCTTGATCCCCAGTGGGGTGCAAGCAGGAGGCAGCCGATCGATGATTCTCATCATTGATG
>NW_005369277.1:0-464 GCF_000412655.1 Myotis brandtii
GTGAGCGATTAGGAGCCAGCAGTTCAGGATTGTGAGAAGGCCCTACATTGGAGAGGGTGCAGGCTGGGCTGTGAGGGACCCCCCACCCCCCACTGCACCCCATGCACAAATTTCATACACCAGGCCTCTACTTTGTGTTAATAAAGAGCAAGGGGTCCGGAGATTCAAGAGAACTTGGTTTTTTTTTTTGTTTTTTTTAAAATATATTTTATTGATTTTTTACAGAGAGGAAGGGAGAGAGAGAGAGTTAGAAAACTCAATGAGAAGAAACATCGATCAGCTGCCTCCTGCACACCCCCTACTGGGGATGTGCCCGCAACCCAGGTACATGCCCCTGACCGGAATCGAACCTGGGACCCTTCAGTCCGCAGGCCGACGCTCTATCCACTGAGCCAAACCGGTTTCGGCAGAACTTGGTTTCTTTAGATAAGTCTCCTCTGGCTCCCCAAAATGCCTTCCAAAAT
>NW_005369278.1:0-757 GCF_000412655.1 Myotis brandtii
ATAAACTACCAGACGACGTGGTAGATAGGTGGATAATAAGGTCAGATAGCATAACAGACTTAGGTAGAGAGGCGAACTTCGAGGATTTGAAGAACTTTATAGCGAAAGAGGCCAGTTTGGCCAGCAATCGGTTTGCGGATAAACGAAAAAGGACAACGGGGGCGGTAAAGGCCTATGCGGACGTTAGAACCCCTAGGTTCGAACCCCGGTGGAGAGATAATACGACACACAGAGGGGAAGCTTGGAAGACCGATCGTAACCGAGTGGTCAATTTTATCAGGCAAACACCAACCAAGGAAGGCACACCGCATAGTTGCATGGCCTGTAATGAAGAGCACGGTACGGCTCAATGTAAGCGATACATTGAGCTACCGGTCGAGCAACGCTGGGAAGCCGTGAAGATAGGAGGCGGTTGTTTCAGGTGCTTAGAGCGGGGGCATACTATTAAGGTATGCAGGAACACTAAATCTTGCGGAATAAAGGGGTGCCCTAAGCGACACCACCCCTCACTGCACCGAGACCCAGTGGTAGTAACCACGCCTGAAAAGACGGTGTTGACCAGTGTGAAGGACACAGATGCATATGTGTCATTGGGATTTATGCCCGTGCTGATAAACGGGCCGAAGGGCACCGTGAAAGTATGTGCGTTATTGGACAACGGGGCCAATACCACATTAATTAATAAAAGCATCATAGACCAGGTAGGAGTTAAGGGACAATGCCTTGACATAGAAGTGCATACTATTGCTGGTAGTGC
>NW_005369279.1:0-214 GCF_000412655.1 Myotis brandtii
CGGAGGGACGAGGGTGGCAGAAGCTGGCTGTGCCGGGGGCTGGGGCTGGGTCCCTGCCCACCCGCCAGCTCTGGGTTCGTGCTGAGAGCTCCTGAGAGGAGCCCAGAGCAGGGCTGGCGCTGGGGAAATCGGGGCACATGCAGCGACACCCTCGGGGGACCTGCCGACTGGGCCCTGGTCACTGTGGTCAGGGGCAGGGCTGGGGGGGGAGGGC
>NW_005369279.1:2121-2352 GCF_000412655.1 Myotis brandtii
GGGCAGCTCAGCACTGCCCCCCACTGGATGCCACTCAGGACACCAGATGGCGTCTGCCCATCCGGGAGGGAGGTGACCAGCCCCATGACCAGGCCCTGGGCACACTGCACCGGTCCCTACAGACCCCCCGCCTCCAAGGCCACTTCAGCCCTGTGGCTGAGATGACCCCGGGGTCAGGGGGCAGCTTTGTGGCTGAGATGACCCCGGGGTCAGGGGGCAGCCCTGTGGCCG
>NW_005369280.1:0-479 GCF_000412655.1 Myotis brandtii
GTTGGTTCTTCCAGTTTTTTCTTCTTTTTCTTTTTTTTTTTTGTTTCCTGTTTGGAAGGAATTATATGTCTGGGCACTGCCTTCACCTATAAAATGAGGCTTTGGGAAACTAATCCTTCAATCTCTGAGGTCCCTCCCAGACATTACAGTTTATAATGTTACTAGAGGCCTGGTGCACGACATTCATGCACTGGGGGGAGGGGGGCCCCTCAGTCTGGCCTGTGCCCTCTCGCAGTCCGGGACCTCTCGGGGGATGTCTGAATGACAGCTTAGGGCCACTCCCTCCACCGCTATGCTCGCAAAAGCCGTGAGCAGCTTCTGGCTGAGCGGTGTTCCCCCTGTGGGAGTGCACTGACCACCAGGGGGCAGCTCCTGCATTGAGCATCCGCCCCCTGGTGGTCATTGTATGCATCATAGTGACCGGTTGTTTTGCCATTTGGGCGATTTGCATATTAGCCTTTTATTCTATAGGACTAGGG
>NW_005369281.1:0-812 GCF_000412655.1 Myotis brandtii
TTATCGTCAGTTGTTAAAGGGTTAAACTGTTGTTTTTCAATTATTTTTATACCTACTTTGCTGAGAAGTATACTACATGCAGACTATAGTGCAGAATGAAGTATTATTCTCCTTAAACATTATCTACTAGCAAAAATATGGAGCACTTATTGTCTTTATTTTAAACTAGAGGTCCGATGCACAAAATTCATGCACAGGTAGGGTCCCTAGCCTGGCCGGCAATCAGGGCCGATTGGGGCCTTCCTTCCCCGGCTGCCAGCTGCCGGCCGGGGCCTTTTGTCATTCTGCGCCACCCCCTGGTGGTCAGCGCACATCATAGCGAGCGACCGAACTCCCCGTCTCTCAGTGGAACTCCCAAGGGGACATTTTGCATATTAGCCTTTTATATATATAGACTAGAGGCCCAGGGCACGATTAAATCATACATGTGTAGGGTCCCCTAGGCCTTGCCTACCATCATGGCCATGTCCGCCACCCCACAACGCCTCGCACGCTCTGTGAACGCTGCCGGCACCCCATGACACTCCACCGATGCTGGGGGAGGAGGGGAGAAGCAGGGCCCGAGAGGTGCTTCATGCACCTCATGGTGACCGGTCATTTGGTTGTTTCGGTTGTGACTCCTCTGGCCTTTTATTATTATGATACTAAGCACTGTTTGCCTTTTAGGAACTTTCTAACTTTAGGTTGACTTCATTACGAGTCATCAGATGTGCAGCAAAAGCTAATTTCCAAAGGCATTTAGTATTCAACGGGGTTGCTGGGATGATCCCCAGTAGCGGGGTACAGGAGGCAGCCAATCAATGATTCTCTCT
>NW_005369282.1:0-664 GCF_000412655.1 Myotis brandtii
CGAGCTGCAGACTCTTCCCGTCGGTGTAGCCAGGCGACCAGTCCGGTCCTTCACGGTCCCCGGGGCTCAGGGCTCCTTTGCTGAAATCATTATGGCCATGAAGAGGGGGCGGGCCATCAGGAGTGGACGCTCGGGATCCTCCCCCGGAGCTGCAGTAACTTTCTTTCTTTTTTATTTTTTTTATTTTGCAATAAGTGTCTTTTCTTCCTTTTTTTCTCCGCCCCCACCAACCCCACATTTTCCTCACTTGTTTTTTAAAAATATATTTGTATTGATTTCAAAGAGAGGAAGGGAGAGAGAAACATTCATGAGGAGAGAGAATCACGGATCAGCGGCCTCCTGCACGCCCCACACTGGTGGGGATCGAGCCCGCAACCCCGGCATGTGCCCCGACCGGGAATCGAACCCGGGACCCTTCGGTCCACAGGCCGACGCTCTATCCACTGCACCACACCGGCCAGGGCTATTTGTAGCAAATAAAGGGGAATTGGCCTCAATGGGCAGCCTGGTGGGGTGGGGATGGAGTAGTTGGGAGTCGGGCCGGTTTACGGACCATTTCAATCCACCTCCACGGCCTCTGACCTCAGTTTCGCCCGCGAGCCCGCGTTCCTCTGCCTTTCTCGCTCTGAGTGCGGGCGGGAGGCAGAGGCGCTTCTGGGGACAG
>NW_005369283.1:0-650 GCF_000412655.1 Myotis brandtii
TCTCTGACTGGCTTATTTTGCTTAGCATAATAATTTCTAGGTCAATCCATGCTGTCACAAAGGATATGAATTCCTCCTTTTTTACAGGCACCTACTACTCCATTGTTTAAATGTACCATGTCTTTTTTATTCACTCATATACTGATGGGCTCTTGGGCTGTTTCCAGGTCTTGGCTATGTAAATTGTATCTTTATTGATGGTCACTAATTTGGAGACATCATTCCTCTGGTGTCCTCCAACTCTCTGTCAGTGGTTTCCTTGAGCTCTTTGAGCATATTTAGGCCAGTGAATCTAAAGTCCTTGCCAAACAATTCCTGCAAATTGCTTCCTCATGGACAGTTTTTGTTCATTTTTCCAGGAATTTTCCGGGAAGGGCCCTATTTTTTGAGGGTTTTTTTTTTTACATGATTTTCATTTTCTTGTGGAAAAATAAAGATTTTCAATAACTATAATATGGTAACTCTGGAAGTTATATTCTTCTTCATGCTCAAGGTTTGTTTTTCTTGTTTTCTGTGTGTGTGGTTATTTGTTTAGGGATTTTCTATTCTTTTTCTATAAAGACTATTTGTGGTTTGTGGTCTCTGAAGTGTTTTCTGTAACTTATGCTAAGTTCACATGTTGATAGAGATATTTTTGAATGCCTCAACAA
>NW_005369284.1:0-792 GCF_000412655.1 Myotis brandtii
CAGAACACTTTTACAATTTTCATATGTTCTTTTCCTTTATTTCTCATAAATAGTTTTTTATCTTTAACGCTATTATCTCTCTAATGCTATGATCCTCAAATATCCCAGGATCCTTGGTTGTCTGATCACAATCCTAAATGATTAGTTGGAAGCATCAGTTGTATGTTTCTTCTGGATATGTGTACTTTCCTTCAGACTCCTTTCTTGAGTTTAGAGAGCTGAGTATATTTATACACTAATTTTTATTAATATGCAGGTACAATGATCAGGAGGAAAGGGCAGAGGAGAAAAGATTCATATAGTCCAACCATTTGTAAACATCTGTATTCATATTATAACTTCTCTAGTATTTGTCAATCATTTTCCTCTCACATTTATTGTTTTAAATATTTTATTAAACTAAACATTAAATTCACACAAAATTATTTATGAAATGTCTATATAGTATTTTCAATATATAAATAAAATGCATTCTATGTACTGAAAACATCCTCTTACAAGGGAACATTTCCAATGCTATTAGTATCCCCTGTGTGCCACCTTTTAATTTTTTTAAAAAATTCTTATTTTAGAGAGAGGGGAAGGGAGAAGGATAGAGAGAAAGAAACATCCATGAGAGAGAAACATTGTTAGGCTTCCTCCTGCATGCCTACAACCTGGGCATATGCCCGGATAAGGAATGAAACTGGTGACTGACCTCTTGGTTCATGGGTCAATGCTCAGCCACTGAGCCAGCCCAGCAGAGGTAGGAGCCACTTTTATTTTTTATTTTTTAAAATATATTTCTTTATT
>NW_005369285.1:0-921 GCF_000412655.1 Myotis brandtii
CCATGTTTCTCTTTTATTAGTGTAGATATATAGATAAGGAGAAACACCAGAAGTAGGGTAATTACTAAGTAAAATTTGAAGCATATAGGGGTGGGCAAAAATAGGTTTATAGTTGTTCCTATGGAAAACAACAAGCAGGTTATTATTATTATACTAGTAGCTTTATTAACTCAAAAGAATGGCACAATCTTTTAAGTGCTCAAATTGCTGGCCTTTTTTATTTCCATATTCTTGTAGTCTACTTGCTATGCTTAAACACATTTGTCACAGGATACTTTATAAAGGTACTTTTACCCACTTCTGTATTGATTTTGTCAAATCCTCAGCACATCCATGTAACTATGCCCCAAAATAAACGATAAACTGGGGATCAGAAAAAATATAATAATTTCTAATCTTACCTAATAATAGACAAACATGGTAATTGACTATACCTTTGCTACGCCTCCCATCAGCTAATCAGTGAGATATGCAAATTAACCACCAACAAAGATGGCGGTTAATTTGCATACTAGGTTCCAAGTGGTGGAGCAAAGTCTGATGGCCCGGGGCTTGAGCAGCGAGGCCTCAAACCCTGGCGTCAGGTGGTGCAGCGAGGCCTCATGGCCCTGGGGTTGGCGGAGCAGAGAGGCCTCACACCCTGGCACCAGGAGGAGCAGCGAGGCCACATGGCCCCAAGGCCTCACGGCCCCGGGATTGGCGGAGCAGCGTGGCCACAAGGCCCTGGGGCTGGTGGATCAGCGAGGAATCATGGCCCCGGTTCCCGGCAGAGCAGCGAGGCCACAGGGCCCCAGTGCCAGGCGAAGCATAGAGGCCTCACGGCCCTGGGGCCTGCAGAGCAGCGAAGCCTTATGGCTCTGGGGCGGCTCTGGCTGGACCCCAGACAGAGCGAAGGCCTGGGTCCTGGGTGTGGGAGGAAAA
>NW_005369286.1:0-984 GCF_000412655.1 Myotis brandtii
CTGAAACAACCAATACTATCTGAGGTTGCATATATAGAGTTAGTTCTCATCTAGTCTGTTCTTGTCAGACTTCACTGGGAGTAACAGTTTTCCGTTTCCTGTATCCCCTTCTAGAAGAGAGATAGCCAAACTGATACTTGCTTATAGGACATATCAGGCTAGATGAAGAAAGAACTTGAACTACTGTTAAATAAGAAAGATGAAAGGATTGAGAGTATTTAATCAGTAGAACACGTACCTTAGGGAAAGCATAAGAGTTCTCTTTAATTAGCTGAAGTTCTAGCATGTGAAGGAAGGGTTCAATGAATTGAGTGTAGACTCAAGTTCTTGTCTAGGAACAACTCATGGAGTTATTAGAGGCAACTCAGTGGAAATGGACTGCCTTGGGGCATAAATTCTGTCAGTGATGATATTAAATCCCAGACGGATGGCCACTGATGGGGCTGTTCTGGCTGAAATCCCTGTATGGATTGATACCCATTGGGTGGCATAAAAGGCATTTTCATACAAGTCCAGATAACTATTCTGCAGTTTCCCAGCCCATGAATAAACACAATCCAAGAAAGGAGAGAGAGGCTTCGAAGTCAGGTGAGTCTGATCCTTCTGCAAAGTCAAAGGTCAAGGAGGCCAAGGAACAGGGCTGGGAACCTGGAACACTAAACAATGGGTGGAAGTGAAGGAGCAGTTAGGGAACCACGTTTTCTCTGAAGGATGAGATTGGCTCTCAACGTTCGAAAAAGCTTCATGCAACACTCACCATACCCTCCAAGTTAAGATCCTTATAATCCTCCTCTGTGATCCTTCTTAATAACAAGGACTGTCATTGGGACAGACTTATTTCTAAACTAGGTTCAAGGAAGAAGAAGCCCACCAGACGAAGAGCCCTAGATTTGGAGTTAATGTCACCCAGACATAGACACCTTTAAGGTACAAAGATCTCTAAGGATGCTTCTAATCAAAAGAATGCATCATTCTAAGAAAAAA
>NW_005369287.1:0-15081 GCF_000412655.1 Myotis brandtii
AAAAGACATGGAGGAACCTTAAATGTACATGACTGAGAGAAGCCAAGTCTAAAAAGGCCACATACACTGTATGGTTCCAGCTGCGTGGCATTCTGGAAAAGGCAAAACTATGGAGACAGTAAGATCGGTGGTGCCAGATGTTAGAGGAGGGGGAGGGGCGAGGAGGCGGAGCACAGAGGATTTTCAGGGCAGGTGACATAGGGGGTGAGGAAGGAGCCCCCTGATTTTCGGGGGGCCCTTGCCATGTGGCTGGAATAGACACATCTGCCAGCCAGACGGGGCTAACAGGGCCTTTGAGGTAGGGCTCTGGTTCGGTCTCTCAAACCTGCCATCGTGTGGCCTTCGGCACGTTACAGCATCTGTCCTTCTGGGGCGCGGGCTGCAGAAAGGGGTGCTGGCTCCTTCCCTTGAAGAAGACCCAGCCCGGGCCTGGCAGGCGCACTTATTTCCTAAAACGTGACATTGACTTTGGTTGCTTTTACTACCAGAGGAGAAATAAATGTATTTCCTGCCCACGTGGTGCTTTTCTGTCCATTTACCACAGGCCACAGGGATGACGTGGCTCCCCACCTCCGTGGCTCCCTGGGGGACCTTCCTGACTCTGTGACGGGCGGCCCTTCCTTGCTTTGTGTCTGTGGGAGACGGTCAGCGGTCAGCGTGGTGAGAGGATGTCAGCCAGCCCCCAGGACGGCGGAGAAGGACCAGCCCGGGGATCAGAACGAGTGGGGGCGGGGCCGGTTTGAAGCAGTAGATCTCAGCCCTCAGATCAGGAGGAAGCCAGAAGACCGCGTCGCTGGCTGGCTGCCAGGAGGGGAGGAAGGCCTGCCGTGGGGAGATAACTTAGCAGGAAGCCCGGGGGCCTGGCGGTTGTCTGAGTCCACTTGAAGGCGCTGTCCGTTCTGCCATGCGCTTTGCGAGCAGGAGTGGGACAGTCGCTCCGCTCTTACTCCCCAAACCACATGAGCTCACGTCTTCACTGTGAGTGGACAGCATCCCACCCACTCAGGAGCTTGGTGCTCATGCTTTCCTCCCTGGCATGGGGTCTTGAAGGCCGGTCCTCTTCTTGGGCTCACCCGTGGTCCGTGGAAGGGCTGACCACGCCCTTGACCCTCAGGGCTCCTCTGCCCTTTGCAGTAACATTTCGACAGTAGGTTCAGCTGGGAAGACATGGTGTTGCCCCTGGGGGTGGTTTCCTTCGAGTTGGTGAGCAGCTATCTTCACGTTGTTTGGAGGCACCATCCCCTGCTCGGAGCGAGCTTCGGTTGCTGTGTGATGATCCAGCCTTGTTGCTTGGAAATAATGAACTCTAGGGAATTGCTGTGAGTGGACAGCATCCCACCCACGCAGGCACCTGGTGCTCATGCTTTCCTCCCTGGCATGGGGCCTTGAAGGCCGGTCCTCTTCCTGGGCTCACCCGTGGTCCGTGGAAGGGCTGACCATGCCCTTGACCCTCAGGGCTCCTCTGTTCTTCTCAGTAACATTTCTACAGTAGGTTCAGCTGGGAAGACGTGGTGTTGCCCCTGGGGGCGGTTTCCTTCGAGTTTCCTTCGAGTTGGTGAGCAGCTATCACATTCTTTGGAGGCACCATCCCCTGCTCGGAGCGAGCTTCTGTTGCTGTGTATGAGCCAGCCTTGTTGCTTGGAAATAATGAACTCTAGGGAATGATTTGCAGGGGGAAGAGTTCAAGGTGAAATGGATGTCTGTTTGCAACTTACTTTGAAATGCCTCAAAAATAAATGGGCCCTGGCCGGTTTGGCTCAGTGCACACAGCATCAACCTGCGGACTGAAGCGTCCCAGGTTCGATTCCGGTCAAGGGCACCTACCTCGGTTGCAGGCTCGATCCCTGGCCTTGGTTGGGGCATGTGCGGGAGGCAACCAATCGATGTGTCTCTCTCACATCAATGTTTCTCTCTCTGTCTCTCCCCCTCCCTTCCACTCTCTCTAAAAGTCAACGGAAAAAAATATCCTTGGGTGAGGATTAACCACCACAACAAAAAAGATGGATAGTTGGGTTGATGGATATTAACAGTCATAGAATTGGGGTGGTGGGCGGACGTGGGGAGGGTGTTCCTGGATGATTCTTTCAATGTTTCTCCGTGTTTGAAAATTTTCATAATGTTGAAACTGAAGAACTACATCACCACAACAAAAAATAAGATGGATAGTTGGGTTGATGGATGTTAATAGTCATAGAATTGGGGTGGTGGGCAGACGTGGGGAGGGTGTTCCTGGATGATTCTTTCAACGTTTCTTCGCATTTGAAAATTTTCATAATGTTGAAACTGAAGAACTACAAGTTGTGTTTTCTAGAGTTTTCCATAAACGAACTCCCCCCAGAGCCAGTTTCCTTGGCCGACACCGTCAGGCGGCCTCGCGTGCTTTCTCAGGGAGTTGGCCGCAGCGCGAGGGCCCTGGGCTTGGCGTGTTCTCTGTGGACCTGTTGGGCTGGTGCGAGTGCATTTCTGAAGGTGGTACCGTTAGCTCATCATCTTGGGGTGACAGGAACTGTGACACACAGGGCTTTCAGCGCTGTAGGCAGAAGGTGAGGCATTGGCAGCCCAGGGACAGCCTGGCAGATCGGCCCAGAGTTAGAGCAGGACGCCCGAGCCCCTGCTGACCGAGCACGAGAGCTGGTCACCTGCTGGACGTATAGATGTGTGTACATAGAATTGATTTTTCAACAGCTTAACATCACACCATCTACTTAGACATATTCAAACCTTTTTTGAGACTACACCTTTTTTTTTTTTTACCTGCCCTTACAAGAATTATCTCTTAAATACAGACACTGCAAAGAAGTAAAAGCAGTCATAAATTCACAACCTGAAGAAACACCTCTTTACATTTTGTATATTTCCCTGGAAAAAAGAAGTGTGTGTGTGTGTGTGTGTGTGTGTCCTGCATTCTGTATGTAATCGGCGAAGCTTTTGCTTGCCTGGCGGGGGGAGTCCTTTGGAAGAGGGGCTCCGGGGCCTCCTTTCTGGGGACCAGCCCAGAGCCTGGCTGTGGTGGTGCGGCTTCGGGTTGGTCCAGACAGACGGACAGGGGGAGGTCCTGGGGCCTGGAAAGTCTCGGAGAGCTCCCTTCATGCTGAAGCAACTCCTTGCTGAGTGCAGTGACGTTAGCACCACCCTTTTTACCTATGTGCCTGTTTCCCGAGCACCCACCAAATGAGGGGCCCTGCGGGAAGCACTTGTGTCTCTCACGGTGACCCTGAAAGGGGCCCCCTCGCCCCGATGTATGGGTGATTGTAGATTGTGGCATTACATCCCAGGCCGGGTGTTTCGTAGGCTTGCGGTAGTCAGGGCAGGTGACTCTTCAGAACCCTTGGTTGCCAGGCAGCCTTCACTGCTGCTCCTGCAAACGTGCAGGGCAGGTGGACGAACCTCTTCTTTCCAACTAAGAACTGATGCTCAGAGACCTTAGAGCTTAACTCAAGCCACGTGGGAGGTGAGTGGGTGGACAGTTCCAGGTTGGAGCGGCTCTGTGACTACAGGTTCACTGTGTCACCTCAGAGCCAGGGAGCCGGAGGGAGGGAGAGACCCGAAGGACTTGGAGGGATGGAGGGTGGGCGCAGGGTGCCAGGCAGGGGAGCCCAGGAGCAAGGCTAAGAGCTGAGACCCAGCACAGGGGGGTGGGGACAGGTTGGGGAGGTGCGGGCTGGACACTTCTGTAAGAAGTGAGGAGAGTAGATCGTAGTCCGTGGTTCCCACAGAGATTGAAAGGAAACCATTTAGCTGAGATGTTGCCATCCGTGCGCTCTGCATGTGTTCATGACAGTGCGGGGTTTTGGACTCTGTGCTAGAGACGTGGGAGACTAGGGCTCCGGCAGGAAGTAGCGGACAACATGGAGGCGTGGCAGAGCGGAGGGCAGCGGGGTGGGGCCTGAAGCCCAGCCTGGCGGCCGTTCCCTGTGGTGGGAGCACTGACCCTTGAAAGGCTGGTGCAGGGCGAAGGGAGGGGGAGAGGGGGAGGGGAGAGAGACATTGCAAAGGAGCGACCCATGGGGTGGGCGATGCCCTGCTTATGGGGAGGAGCATCTGGCTTTGCTCACTGGCTGTTTCTGACTCAGTTTACACTGTTTCCCTCTGACTCACCGGTGTGTTCTCGCCCTTGCAGGTTCCTGTGTGAAATGCAGCAAAGGGGTGTTTGGGGCCGGCCAGGCCTGCCAGGCCATGGGGAACCTGTACCACGACGCCTGCTTCACCTGTGCGGCCTGCAGTGAGTGTGCGCTGGGCGCAGCGGGGGAGGGGGAGGGCCGTGGGGACCGCGAAAGGGAGGAGAGGGAAGAGCCTCCGTCCCGAAGACACCGCTGGCCTGGGCCCTTCATGGTCTCACCAGAAGGATGGCACCTCCCACGCAGGATTTTGTGCCACCAACACAGGGCCCATCACGGTCAGGTGACTGGCCCCAGGGCACCAGGCCTCGCCCGGGATGGACTTTGGTGAGACGTTGAGTGGCTTCGAAGTGCCGCCTCGCCCCGTCAGGCTTGTCATGCTCGAAACCTCACGCTCCAGTCCCCACTGCGCTCTCCCGTAAACTCCTGCCTGAGATGCACAGTTTGTGCGTTGATCAGGACTCACCTTTTTTTTTTTAATATATTTTATTGATTTTTTACAGAGAGGAAGGGGGGGGGATAGAGAGTTCATGCCCTTGCCGGAATCGAACCTGGGACCCTTCAGTCCCCAGCCCAACGCTCTATCCACTGAGCCAAACCGGCCAGGGCAGTACTCACCTTTGCAGGGAAAACTGTGGGAGGCTTGGAAATGGACCGAAGTCTCCTGGTGTCCTGAGTGGAAATGCTGTGGTCGGTCACCAGGCTGTCGGGGCCTGGCCTTGCCGTTGAGCCACGTCACACGCTGCAGGTTGCTCGGTCCTGCTGGCGACACCCGTGTTTCCCGCCGAGACATGCACTCGTCTGGTGGAGTGCGGTTGACCGTGGCCCTGTGGCGCCAACCGCTGTGGGTTTCGCGTCTGTTTAGCAAGTTCATTTCGCCGTTTCTTTTTTTTTTTCTCTTTATTTTAAGTTTTTAATGGAAGTTGTATATAATATTGCTTTATTCCTGCATCTTCTCAATTGTGTCTTCCTTGAATTTTTCCCTTTTCCTTTCCTACTTGGCTTTACATTCAAGGATCTTTTTGCAGTCTTTGTCCAGTGTTCGTCTAGTGATCACCGCCTGGCTGGGGCGAATGCCCACATGCGCAGTTGTACCATTAGCTTACTCCCACTGCACTCGTCCAGTGTGATGACATATTTCTTCCTGTCCACCTGGGCTCCTTTGCCCATTTGCTGCCCTTTGTAATGTCCTCGAACAACCTGAGCTTCGTCATCCTTTCGGACGGGCATGTATCTAACACTGCACTTCTGTCTCAGCTCTTTGGAAAGAGCAGAGCACACAATCTTCCTGCGAATGTGGGAAGGTGCATTGAAGTGCCTTTTATGGTTGTTGCCCGGTCAGAAATCACAAAGGGATTGAACCGCTGGCGCTTCTGTGGTGGCCGCAAAAGGGAAGAGACCCACACGCTCACTTTGACGTTTCTGGTGTCCAGCGTACGTGTGGTTCCCCACAGTCTCCCGGTTGTAACATCTTACTGATTCCCTCATTCATTGACACGTTTCTGTTTTATCCATCTGTACAGGAGTTGTGCCAAAATATTTCTCAATATTTGCTGTATTTTCCAGGGAAAAAGAAAATATTAAGTAGAGGCTGTTTTCCTTCTCAAGCGATCATCATTTGAACTAAGAATGTTGCTGGGGAGTCCTGGCCAGGTGGCTCAGTTGGTTGGAGCCTCATCCTGTACAACAAAAGGTTGTGGGTTTGATCCCCAATCAGGTCAGGGCATGTACCAGAGGCAACCAATTTATGTTTGTCTGATATTGATGTTTCTCTCTCTCTCTCTCTCTCTCTCTCTCTCTCCCTCCCCCTCCCTTCCTTTCTCTCTCAAATCAACAAAAAACATATCCTCAGGTGAGGATTAAAAATAAAAGAAAGCCCTAGCTGGTTTGGCTCAGTGGACAGAGCATCGGCCTGCAGACTGAAGAGTCCTGGGTTCGATTGCTGTCAAGGGCACATGCCTGGTTTGCTGGCTCGATCCCCAGTAGGGGGCGTGCAAGAGGCAGCTGATCAGTGATTCTCTCTCACATTGATGTTTCTATCGCACTCTCCCTCTCCCTTCCTCTCAGAAGTCAAGAAAAATATATTAAAAATAAATAAATAAAAGAAAGCTGTTGGGGAGGAGTATATTAATGAGTCAGTTGGCTCCTCCTGTGGCCGCATGACTAGCTGTCAGCTCCTCAATGGTTGGGTTTCTCTCGCTGCAGATTCTGACAAGCCCACAGGCTTCAGGAGGATAGCTGGCGTGTGTGGGCGTTGGCTTGGTCCAGCAGTCAAGGCCCTTGTGGTCTGGTCTCTGTCATCGCTTCCTACTAACTTAGCAAGTCAAACAGCCCTCCTCTTCTCCACATCCGTGTCTCTGAACACACAGCTCCCTAGCTTCTCCCCTCTCTCTCAAATCAAAAAACATATCCTCAGGTGAGGATTAAAAATAAAAGAAAGCCCTAGCTGGTTTGGCTCAGTGGACAGAGCATCGGCCTGCAGACTGAAGAGTCCTGGGTTCGATTGCTGTCAAGGGCACATGCCTGGTTTGCTGGCTCGATCCCCAGTAGGGGGCGTGCAAGAGGCAGCTGATCAGTGATTCTCTCTCACATTGATGTTTCTATCGCACTCTCCCTCTCCCTTCCTCTCAGAAGTCAAGAAAAATATATTAAAAATAAATAAATAAAAGAAAGCTGTTGGGGAGGAGTATATTAATGAGTCAGTTGGCTCCTCCTGTGGCCGCATGACTAGCTGTCAGCTCCTCAATGGTTGGGTTTCTCTCGCTGCAGATTCTGACAAGCCCACAGGCTTCAGGAGGATAGCTGGCGTGTGTGGGCGTTGGCTTGGTCCAGCAGTCAAGGCCCTTGTGGTCTGGTCTCTGTCATCGCTTCCTACTAACTTAGCAAGTCAAACAGCCCTCCTCTTCTCCACATCCGTGTCTCTGAACACACAGCTCCCTAGCTTCTCCCCTCTCTACTCGCTCTGTACATTCAGATTCTGACCAGCCTTCAGGACCCAGCTCAGAGGCTGCCTTTTCCACGCGCCTTCCCTGTTCCCCCAGCCGGGAGATGTGCCCGGCTTTCTGGTTGGTGCTGTCATGGATGCCGTGACCACACGCTCTGTGACTCCGTGCCAGCCGTCCAGGCCCCAGAGCGGGGCTGCCGAAGGCACGGGGACGGGACTCCGTCAGAAAGAGGGTGTCCCGCATTCCCGTTTGCACGGGGCCTGCACACACTCCTGCGGCGTGTAAACACACAGCCTCCTCTCCACTCGCCTCTCCACTCGGAGGGAGCCCGCGGAGACCCAGGCCTGTGCCTGAGCAGCCTCTCAGCCGCCCGAAGGAATTGCCTTTGTTTGGTGACTTACCGCTGCCCTGGAACTGCTGCAGCAGCAGGAGGCCGGGTGCCCTGTGGCCTGGCTCCGCGGGGCCTCAGGTGGGTCTGCGAACCTCAGCATTGAGGGGACGGTGCAGCTGGGGTCCACCCCTCCTCGTCGGGGAAGAGGAAATGGGGGCCCAGAGATAGGGAGAAAGTCGCTCAAGATTGGAGACCTAGCGTGGAACCGGCCCAGAATCCAGGCTCCCAAATCCAGCTCAGCCTTGCACATCCGGGTTTTTCCTATTGGGGTGCATGTGTTTTCCTGTTTCCCGTTTCACTTATGAAAACAATCTAGCCTAAAACACCATAGAGGCGTGTTTCTGTAGGTACACACGTGTGCACACGTGCACACATGTACACACACACATGCACACATGCACATTCGATTCCTGGATCGTATTGATAATTTACTAACAAAATGCTGGGTCTTGTCCGCTCACACATGCGTCCAGGAAAGGCCGAGGCCCCACTGACCTGACTGGCGAAGATACAGGGAGCCGCTTTTAGGTTCAGACCAGACGTGCCAGCTGCCTGGTCCTCGTCCCACACACCAAAGAGGACGCACATGGCCAGGCGGTTGCGGGACGCTGAGCAGCCAGTCCCAGGTGCAGCCCCGCCCTCATCAGAGATGAGAGCTGTCTCGTCTCAGTGACGGGCCCAGGGGAGCTGGGAGGTGCTCCGACAGCCTCCCACCCCCAGGGGAGCTGGGAGGGTCCCGGGTGTCCCCTCTGGGCCTTTTCCTCCGTGGAGGGTGCGGGTCCTTAGGGCGCCCTGGCTCCCCGCCGCTCACAAGCAGCAACAATGTTAAGCTCACTTTTGGTTGTGACAACAGCATGGCAGCTGCAAAGAACATCTTAGAAGCTGAAACCTGTGATGTTACTGAAACAGGGGCTTGCAGTTGTCTGTTTTCCCCTCTAGGCTTTGTCTAAATGTATACAAATTTGCCCACAAGTCTCTAAAATGTTTAGAACTGTAATCATAGCATCTAAAGCGTCATATCCTTTTTGATTTACTATTTTGTCGTACGTTCCTCCACGTCTCCGCAGTCTTCATAGTAAGCATTGTCACCGTTGCCTGGTAACCGGGAGTTGTTCCCTGGTGTTGTGGCATGGAGCTTGCTTCCGGCCTGTGGGTCGTCACCCACAGCCCCCAACTGCCGTGGTGCATGCGTCCTTTCTTCCCTCGCTGAAGCGTTGCCTTGGTGTTCGTTCCCAGAAGTGCAATGTGTGGGCGTTTCTGTAGTTTCTTAAAGTCCCCTTCTTTCTTGCCTTGCTCCTCCAGCAGCCAGTGTGTTTGGTTGCCATGGAGACGTGTGCCCTGGGTTTCCCTTCTCCCCCCGCAGGCCCTGCCCACCCAGGTGGCCGTGTCCCCAGCTGGCACACTGTGGAGCGGAAGGGAGGGTCCGTGCAGAGGGCAGGCATGGCCCTGGCTGGCGGCCACAAACCCTGTGTCTGGACACCATGCTTCAAGTGGCCCGTCTGAGGGGACGCTGGCGCCCGTCGGTGGCCCCGGGTGGAATGAGAAGGAAGAACGGTGTGCTGGGGTCAAGTGGAGCTCTCGCTGGATCCTTGCAGAACAGACTGAGGGACGAAGGAGGCAGGGCTCTGAGTCCAGCACGTGAGATTTTGTTCACTTTGTAAAGACTAACCGAGTGCGTTCCCTGCTGGGTCCATGCTGGGGCTCAGGCTGCTCTTGGTGTCCGTGGCCTGAGTTGGCAGGTGATGGACTAGATGAGGGATCCTGTGTGCTTACCTCCCCGGGGCTCACGGAACAGGGGGCGCCCGGGTCCTGGGGGTGAGGATTATGCCGACAGGAATTGTGCCCAGTGCCGACCTGGCCTCAGAGGAAGGCCACCGAGGGTCGGGCGGGGTCCACGCGGGACAGTGTTGGGATGTGCGAGTCAAGGCCAGACCTGGTGGCTCTCACTGCTGTGACCCAGGCTCACATCCCAGGTGGGGTGCACTGTGACCTGCCAGCCACACCTTGGGGGGAAAAACAACAAAAAAATTAAGAATAAAAATCATTGCCCATCCACCTTCCAAAACCCAAACATCCATACCTGTTAAGGACCGTGCATGGATTTTACAGTGAAATCTCACACATTGAGACCCAGTCCGGGGAAAGGCTGTCCACGTCAGTGGAACCCTGAAAAAGTGCCACTTTCTTCCTTCAGGTCAATAAAACGACGAGACATAGGCCCGGCGTGTGGAGCAGAGGTTCTGGTGACTCAGCCAGTGGCTGGTGGCGCGTTGCCCAGTAAGCTGTACTGTCCAGGGGGCTCTGGTCAGCTGCTTCCTAAGTCTAAACGCCACCCCTGAAATCCTGTTGACTTTATTGTTGCCTGAAAATGCTCACAGTCTGAAACAGTGAAGCCTGAATCAGGGAAGTCACCCTCAGGCCACAGCAGGCCTGCCTCCTGGGAACGGTCAGCGCAGTGCTTATAACTACAATCAGGCCTCACTCAGTGTCATCGCGACTTTAAGCAAAATGAGGTCTAAGTCAGTGTCCTCCTAAGCTAATTGATATAAACAAGAGTTACGTTCCTAAGGCACCTCATCAGGGTCACAATAAAACGACATTATCCGAGGGCCTGATGTAGTTTGGAGGTGAGCTTTCTAGCTCATGGTCAGCCTGACCCCTCACCGAGCCCTCCACCCACAGTAGCTCCCCAAATGCTGTAACCAACAATCCAGTGCGTTCAGTACTGTCATCACCCCCATTTTGCAGACGAGCAGGCAGTGGCTTGGAGTGTTCAGTTTGCTTGTGGTTGGCTACGTGGCGGTTAAGTACGGCGGCCAGCACTGCAGCCCAGGACCGTGTGGGCCTTCAGCCCTTGCCGTCAGCCACTGTAATGTTCCCTTTGCTTCGAGAGAATGTGTGCTGGAGACGGGGGCCTGCTCCGGGCATGGGGTCTTGCCACGAGGTCTCGGATCCAGCCTCTGCCTTGGGGCTGGGGGACCACAGGGTCAAGTGTTTGGCTGCTCTCGGGTTGTGAGTGCAGGTTGTGCCTGGGACCTGGAGGAGGGGAGACAGGACGATAGTGGGCTGCACCCGGAGCAGAGAAATGGATCCAGGGCTTTGATCAGAGGTCTCTGCCTTCTTAAGGCCTTCGACCCCTGAATTTCGGAGCCGTTGAGTCATCCCAGTATTTCTCATCCTAGTCAGTATTTCTGCACCAGCCGGGGGAGTCAGCTGGGTCCAAGGAGGAAGCTGAAGATTAAGAATGTGAGAAAGGAAGAGTGGGCAGATCCCAAAGGAAATCAGTGGGCGAGGGAGAAACCAGGAAACGACCGAAATAGGCAGCTGGGCCGAGGGCTGTGCGGGTCGGAAGAGCGCGGAGGGGGGACTTTCACTTGGCATGCGGTCAGAGGCTCGTGTCCATCCTAGCAAACCCAGGCCCGCTGGGTGCCCTGGAATTGGGGCCAGGCTTGGTGTCTTAGGTCAGACTTTGTTGATGCAACCAGAGGCCACACAGTCCCTGACGTAGAAGAACATCAGATTCTTCGTGCCGGTGACATTAATGGAGTCGGCGTGGCTGACCTGTAGTGTGTAGGTAACTCCAGTGTGGCCTACATCATGAATTGCCACACCTGCATTCCAAGCACACGTGTGGTTTTGGGTGGGAATCTGCTTTCCTTTCCTGCAGTAATCCCAGACCAAGGCTGCGACCTGGTCGTGCCCAATGTGTCACCTGCCTCCCCAACCCTCAGAGGAGAATGGAGAGTGTGCCACATGCCAGGGGACACTCCACCCTAATTGGCATGAAGATGTTGCTCTGGGTGCCTCATCTCAGAGCCAGAATCCTGGGGTTAGGGAGGAGGTCTTTTCTGGAGGTTTGAACTTTACTCAGGTATCATAGACACCACTTGGGTGTCCCTGGCTCTCTCGTTTTGCTAAGAGCACCTCTTCTCTCTTAAATCCTGCCTCTAAAATCTTCAGTTTCTGTCCCAAGTCTGGCCCCTATGGTGGTTAATTTCATGTGTCAGCTTGATGTGCCATGCGGAGCCCACGTGCTGGATCAAACATTATTCTAGGTGTGTCTGTCTGTGAAGGTGTTTCTAAATGAGATTGGCAGTTGGTAGACTGAGTAAAGCATATTGCTCTTCCAAAACGGTGGTCCTTACCCAAGCAGTCGAAGGCCAGAATACCACAGCGTGGCTGACCCTCCCACGAATGGGGAAACTGAAGCTGGGACATGAGTTTTTTCCTGCCTTCATACTAGGCCAGGGGTGGGCAAACTTTTTGACTCGAGGGCCACAATGGGTTCTTAAACTGGACCGGAGGGCCGGAACAAAAGCATGGATGGAGTGTTTGTGTGAACTAATATAAATTCAAAGTAAACATCATTAAAAAAAAGGGTAATAGCACAGTGTGGCTGACCCTCCCACGAATGAGGAAACAGAAGCTGGGACATCAGTTTTTTCCTGCCTTCATACTAGACCCACGCCATCGGCTCTTATGGGCCTCCTGCTTGCCAACTGCAGACCTTGGGACCTGTCAGCCTCCGTCATTGTGTGAGCCAATTGCTTTTATAATAAATCTATTTACACACACACACACACACACACACACACACTTAGTTCTGTTCCTCTGGAGACCCTGACTAATACTCTTTCATCTTCCTTCTCCTTTCCCTTTCCTCCCCTCCTCACTTCCACTCTCTCCCGTGTTTCCTCACCAACAATTTCTTTCGCATCCCGGTCTCCATCGGCACTTGTACGCCTCTGACGTTGGTGGTGATATGAATCAGTGTTCAGGGAGTTTTGCTGTGCCTTCTCACAGCCCCCTCATTTCCTCAGCTCCACGCCCATTTACCCAAGAGGAAGTGGAGTCCCAGAGTGGTCGCACGGCTGGTGCATGGGGGACTGGGGTCCCAGCTCTGTCCTCGGTGGCCTGCAGTGTACATTCCCCCCCCCACCCCCCACCCCCCGTGGTCCTCACCCTCTACCGTGCATCAGTCACAGTCTCGAGGAGCCTATCATGATGCAGACGCCCGGCTCCCCCGGCAGAGATCCTGATCCCTGAAATCTAGAGAGCAGAGCCCAGACGCGTGCTCCGTGGGGAGCATCCCAGGGACCCGATGCCACCGGCTGGGAATGTGTCCGTGGCCCTGCAGCTGCCTCTCCGTCCGCCCCTCTCTACCTTCATTTGGCCTCCAGGTCTTTGGCGGCTTTTACGAACTCTAGACTCACGTGGTCCCATGTGGCAGCCAGTGGCCATGTGTGGCTGTTGAGCACTGGAAATGTGGCTATGGTGACTGAGAAGCTGACATTTTATTACATCTCACTTTAATTAAAGTTTAAATTTAGCCACATGTGGCTCATGGCTGCCACATTGGACAGTGCCCGTAACTCTGCTAAACCAGAGTCTGCTTACTCGTGAGAAAGGGTCCGGTCCTGGCTGTGCTTTGGGGCCACCTAGTGGTGGCCGGCTGCTCTGGCTCTCGTGTCAGTGAGCGCAGTTCTGGGTCCTGCACTTGAATGGAGCGCCCAGGACAGGAGCAGTGATTCCAGGAATCTCCGGGTTAGTTGGTGGCTGTGTCACTGGCCAGATCTGGAGTGATCCCTGCCCCTCTGCCTCCTCCCTGCTTCTCAAGACGAGGTTGCTTGCTGCTTTCTGCCTGACGCCCCTCCCCCTCAACGTGCCTGTGGTCCCAACACGTTATACCCACACGTGGGCCATCGCAAGAGACGTTCACGGGATTGTCAGGATCATGGAGATACTATGTAGGTAAAGTGCCCAGTAAGTAGAAGGTGCTTCAAAGTGGACATTCCCTTCTCCATTCCCTGGTAGGAGGAGCTACACTGGATTCCACGCACAAGCGTACACCCAACAAGGGGGGCTCACAGCACCGTGCAATCCACATGCGCTCAGAGTCGCGCAGACCCGGGTTCCCGTCCTGCCCGCTCACTCCCCGGCGCCTCTCTGAGCCTCAGAATTGACCAAATGCAGATGACAATGTTGAACTCATGAGTGTTATGTTTCTATGAAGAGGAAGGGGAACCCAGAGAGTTGGGCGCAATCCTGGAGTGTCACTTCCAGTGGATTCCCAAGAGTAATCAGTGCCCGCCTCCGTGTGCGGCTCCGAGAGATGGACATGGGGTGCGTTTTAGTTCCGCCTCCTTCTCTGGGGAGCCCTTTCCACACTGAAACCCTGAGGAGGTGACAGGGAGCGACGTGTGGACTTCGTAAGAGGCACACGGAGGGACAGGGACAGGAAGGGGCGCTAATGATACAGGGACGTGTGACCGTGTTTTTTAAACATTTAAAAAGCTGTTTTAATATATGCACGTTCTAAATGCAGTACCTGAAACACAGAACGCGATCAACAGATGTTAGCTTTTCTCTCCCACTGACCAAAGACAAACTAAAAAATTTCTATGTGGGACTCAGTGTCAAAACTTAGATGGTTTTTTAAAACTGAAGTAAAAACTGGAGCAGGTCCAGGTCCACTCCTCTCAGATCTGTGGGGGAGTCCTCAATTTTTTAAAAAATGTGTTTTTATTGACTTCCGAAAGGGAGAGAGAGGGAGAGAGAGAAACAAGAGAACCACTGATTGGTGGCCTCTTGCACGCCCCCTACTGGGGAGTGAGCCCGAAACCCAGGCATGTGTCTTGATCGGGAATCAAACTGTATATAATCTCCTGGTTCATAGGTTGATGCTCAACCACCACTGAGCCACGCCGGCCAGGCCTCAATTATTTTTAAAATATATTTTTATTGATTTCAGAGAGGAAGGGAGAGAGAGAGAGAGAGAGAGAGAGAGAGAGAGAGAGAGACATTAATGATGAGAGATAATTATTAGTCGGCTGCCTCCTGCATGCCCCACATTTGGGATCGAGCCCGAAACCCAGGCGTACGCCCAATTGAACCGTGATCTCCTTGTTCATAGGTTGACGAGTCGGCTGCCTCCTGCATGCCCCACATTGGGGATCGAGCCCGAAACCCAGGCATACGCCCCAATTGAACCGTGATCTCCTTGTTCATAGGTTGACGCTCAACCACTGAGCCACGCCGGCCAGGCCTCATTTCTTTCTTTCTTTTTTTTTTTAATAAAGGAAACGCAGGAGCAGCTGCTAGGCCCCTTCCCTGGCCTCTGGACCTGGGACTTCTCAGCCCTGGGCACTGGCAGCAAGAGGCTTTGTCTAGCCAGAGGGGCAGTTTTTTAAATGATCAGAGTAATACCTGCTTGTTTTTAAAGTTTGGGGAGGTGAAGGAAAGTATAAAGCAGCAAACAAAGCATGAACAGCCCGGCTGCAGCCCCTGCCGCACCCCCTGGGATGCCAACACCATATGTCCACACACAGGCACCGTCCTCTGGGCAGATTTCTTTCCCAGTCTTTTTCCTTCGAATTTCTTCTTTACATAGTTGAAATGCACAATCTTTACATTTTTTTTTAAATTTTTCATATTATTACATAAGGGTGTTTTTTTTTTCCAATACTTTTTATTGATTTCTTACAGAGAGGAAGGGAGAAAAAAAATTTTTCATATTATTACATAAGGGTGTTTTTTTAAAAAAATACTTTTTATTGATTTCTTACAGAGAGGAAGGGAGAGGGATAGAGAGTTAGAAACATTGATGAGAGAGAAACATCAATCAGCT
>NW_005369287.1:15163-26147 GCF_000412655.1 Myotis brandtii
CTTTCAGTCTGCAGGTCGACGCTCTATCCACTGAGCCAAACTGGTCAGGGCTATAAGGGTGTTTTTTTAAGTTAAAAAGTGTTTGGGGTAATCAATACATAATTCTAGAAAATTTTAATATAGAAATTATGAAACAAAAAGTAAAATTTCTCATTTCGTCTACCTGTGTACCTGATACTACAAAAAAGTTTCAAATATTGAAATGTATAAAGTGGTAAGTGAAGCTTCCCTTCATTACAGCCTCCCAGTGCTGTGTAATAGTAGATAAGTCTTTTTTTTTTTTAATTTATAAAATTGAAAGTGAAATTTCTCTGTAACACTAGCTACTGGTAGTAACCACTACTAGTTTTAGTGTGCAATCTTCCAGGTTTTTCTTTTGCATATCAGTGGTGTGTGTGTGTATGTGAAGTTGCTGAACTGGAGTTGTGCTATAAATACAGTTGTCAGCTTGCTTTTTTCACTTACTAATGTATTTGAGTATCTTTCTATAGTGTAAGCATTTTCCAGTGTCACTAAAACACTTAGCCGAATGGTATTTTAAATGGCTACATAATGTTTTCACATTTAGATGTGCCCTGTTTTATGTAGTCCTTCTCAAAGGCTAGCAATTTAGATCGAAGTAAATATTTATTCACATGTCAGATTCTTTCCCTAAGCTAAGAACCAGACTGCCCCACTGAATCAAAGATAAACATTTTAAAGTTTCCTTTCCAAAGAGAGTTTATCATTTTACACTCTCATCAGTAGCTCACAGGAATATGTCGTGGCTGCAGTCACGACTGGGATCACTTAAAAAAAAAGTCTTTGTTGATGTCATAAGTGAAAAAGCTCTTGTTTAATTTGCGTTTCTTAGAATATTGAGAGGGTTCAGTGCTCCGCATGCTTAATGATCTTCCTCGATTTTTGCAACAGAGGTAATCCGCCCTCTATAAAAACAAAACGAACAAACAAACAATAAAAAACAACCCGGAATTCCCAGCTCAGATTTCTGGGCTCAGACTCCTTAGAACTCCTTGGGCGGACTCCTGGGCTCAGAGCTGGGGGCTCAGAGCTGGGTGTCTGCCCTGTGGGTCGGTCGGAAGCCTCACCTCTCTAGGACCGCCTGTTCGGGTTTCAGGCGGCCTCTGGCTCCCTCTAGTGGCCTCACCGGCAGCTGCAGCCTCACCTCCTTTCCTATCATCCCGGTGGGAAATCCTAGAATGAAGAAAAGTAATTAAATTTAACTTCCAAGGTTGCCATCGGGTTCTGTTAGTGAACTCTGAAATCACGGAGTTGTAAGCACTCGTCTTGTTCCCCTAGTTTAGCAGAGTCAGGAGATACTTGCGAAGGTTGTAGGACCTTCTAGAAGTGAGGGTAACTAACTTTGAGGGGAGCTAAAGTATTAACATTTGGTCTACATCTGAAGTGTATGAGCGCACATCTAGGACCTTCTAGAAGTGAGGGTAACTAACATTTGGTCTACATCTGAAGTGTATGAGCGCACATACAATTTTGCAATCATATACGTGTGTGAGTTTGTATATCCAGGTATATGCACACACGCTCACACACACTTTTATACCTCCCTCCCCTTTTAAAGAATTTTAAGTATGTCTCTGGGTCCTTAAATCTCTTTTTGAAAATAATCCTTTTTTATGGCTGCCTAATAGAATAGATGCTGTCGTTTATTTTATAGGAATTAGACGCCACTCATTTCTCATAGATGTTATAAATGATGCCAGAATGAAGAGCCTTTAAACAATTGAACTCTGATTATTGTCTTGCAGTAGAATTTTTGGGTCAAAATCATCTAACTTTCTAAATTATGTGAATATTTAATACCAAATTTTCTCTCAAAACCTTGCTCCAAGAAGGGGTCAGTGGGGGGCGGGAACATATGTGATACTTTCAACAATAAAGACTTAATTTAAAAACAAACAAACACCCTCTTGGCGGGGGAATGTCTGCCTGCCAGTGTCATTATTAATGCTGTTCTCGCTAACTGCTGCTGGTCTGACTCAGTGCGGGACATTATTTTAATTTGAATTTTTTCCCTTAGGCCGGAAGCTGAGAGGAAAAGCCTTTTATTTCGTCAACGGCAAAGTGTTTTGTGAGGAAGACTTCCTGGTGAGTTTGACCCCCAAGCCTCCCTCCCCACGGTCCTGACCAGAGTTGGGGGGGGCAGCACGCGGGAGACCAGGCCAGGAGAGGAGGGTGGCCGCTCTGCTCCCGAAAGGGGCCCGGACCCTCCTTCTGGAGATGTGTGGGGTGGCCCGTGTGCCCAAGGCAAACGACAAGCTTTGTGCTTTGAAGGGACTTGAGGGTCACTCGGCCTGTCCTCTTGTTGCTTCGCCCACTTCTGCCTACTCCATCCCTTATCCCAAAAACACCTCCGGACTGGGATGCAGGCCTTCCTCACGTCTCACTCTGCCTGCTCTCCACGGACCCAGCCTCCCCCACACATGACAGTCCCTCCGTGTGCAGCCCTGTCACCTCTGAGGCCAGCTGCTGACATCCCACCGCCCACAGGACAGTCCCAGGCTGCCCCCCAGCTCCTCCCACTCCACTTTCCAGAAGCAGAAACATCTCCTCGCCTTGGGTCCTCACCTCGGAGAACTGTGTCCTAGGTTCCTCCCGTCCCCTCCTCCTTCCCGCCGGTCCCAATGCAGCCACACACAGAGCCTCGTGCCACCAGGCCCTCCCTGGGCCTGCTTAGCTGGCAATGGCAGCGAGGCCCAGCCCGGATGGCCTGGTGCCCTCCTCCACACTATCTGCCCATGCACCCGGCCTTCGGGCGCACCCCCAGGGTGAAAGCATGTGCAGAAAAGCTGTCCGCGTCAGGAGCCTGCCCCTCCCAGCCTGTGACTCACTCATTCTGCACTTGCCATGCTCTGCCCGCCTGCCAGCCTCCCTTCCTGCCTTAGCTTGTGCCCTCTCCTCTGCTTGGAATGTCTTCACCCTTTCTTTGCCCGGGTAACTCCCGCAGCCTTCCTTGTCCCTCCTGCCCGACACGGGCTCGCCTCCTCCGTGCAGCCCCCCACCCTGGCAGACAGCACACAGCATCAAGTCCGTTTACAAGCCTCCCCCTCCGGACTGTGGAGACTGTAGGCCCTCAGGAGGGATGAGCGTGCTTCTCCACCTTCAGGCCCTGAGATCCGAGCTCAGTGCTGAGCATAGATCGCGGCCGGGAAAGGGAGCTGAACTGAGCCTGCGTTTCAGGGCTGAGGACTGTGAGACCCAGAGGGGCCGGGCCAGCTTCCTTGTGGGGATGGATTCCTGTGACTCATGTTTGCAGGGCACAGACACGCAAACCCAAGCTGGCTTAGGCCAAAAGGAAATTCATCGCAGCAAGGCCTCTGGGAGTCATTTTCTCTTTCTGGCCCTGCCTCTCGCTCTCTCTGTGTGAGTGTCAGACTCGGGTGGGCACTAAGCGATGGCCTGATGGGCGGGCCCCGCGTTTGTTCGGAGCCTGGGCAGGCAGTTCCTGGGGTCTCCATGGCTCTGGTTGGGTCTCATGGCCATCCTTGGGCAAAGTCATTGGTGCTGGCGAAATGCGAGGCTCTGATTGGCCGGGGCCGAGTCTGTGCCCCACCTTGGAACACAGTAGGGGGTCAGTCCCGCAGGAATGGTGGGGTCCCGAGTGAAAATGCAGAGCTGTTGTTACCCCTAGAACGGGAGAAGGTGCCAGACAGCAGAAACCACAAATGGTGGGGAGTTGCAGAAAGTTTCCCTTTTTCTTCCCCGCCTTCCTTTCCATTACATTTCCCCCATTAAGTAATATTTGCAATATCGAAACTCTACTATCTCCCAGGGTGTAGTATCTCGTATGTTTTCTGAAGAGAGTTCCTCGTTTCTTTTAAGACTCCTGCCGTGTGTGCGTGTGTGTGTGTGTGTGTGTGTGTGTGTGTGTGTGTGTAAGGTAGATAGTACTTACCGGGTTTCTTTGACGCTAACTGTAAAAGGCATTGGCCTTTTAACCAGAAACTGACTTGGATTTGAATCCTGTTCTTACCCCTTAGAGGCTGTGTGACCTCGAGAAGGTCACATAACCTCTCTGAGCTTCCCTTTTGAGAAACGGTTAACATGTATGCTGCAGAATTGTTTTAGGATTCATTGGAGTGGTGGTCTCAAACTTGACCATGCAAGGGTCCTGAAAACACACATTCCGGGCCCCACCCCCTGAGTTTCCAGTTGGGCTGTATATCCTAATCATTTGCATTTTTTAGAGTTTGTAGGTGATGCCTGGGAACTCCTCTTAGAACGGCCTGATTGGATCCAGGCCTCTCTGCCATGCCATGGGTACCCAGGTGTACTTCCTAGGGCAAGTGGTATTAGTATGTGTCATGGCTTTTGTGGCAGAAACGATTCCATGAGTCATCACACAGCTGTGTTGTCCTCGGGGAAATGACAGATTCCTGAACAGAGTGGCACATCTTTCTGAGAACGGCATCGTTATCCTCGTGGCTGGCAGGGGAGAGACTGGATCCCTCGGCCCTGCCTGGGTTCACTCTCTCTCCTCTTTCCTCTGCAGTACTCTGGCTTCCAGCAGTCAGCTGACCGGTGTTTTCTGTGTGGCCATCTGATCATGGACATGGTGAGTAGGGTCAGCCAAACAAGATAAGAGCACGGTGAGAGGGGGAGGCCTGCAGAGAACAGAGGAATTAACCACGGAGAACCGTGTTTCCTAGCTCGACTTGTGGTTGCAGTTTTTATTAACATCTGGTTGTATGGAAAGCAGATCCTATGCAATACACCTTGTTTGGTGTAGCAGAACCCACAATGTTGGCTTGCATTGGTATTCGAATCCTCAGCCCTCCAGTGTTGTGTTTCCGATGATCCTCTCTGCCCTGGGCTGTCCGCACGCTGGCCTCCCTCTGATTTCCTGTGATCCCTGCAGCATCCTAGCTGAGACGCCGCCACTGAGCCAAACTGGTCAGGGCGTGGTTGCAGTTTTTATTAACATCTGGTTTTATGGAAAGCAGATCCTATGCAATACACCCTGTTCGATGTAGCAGAAGCCACGATGATGGCTTGCATTGGTATTCCCATCCTCAGCCCTCCAGTCCACACAGTGTTGTGTTTCCGATGATCCTCTCTGCCCTGGGCTGTCCGCACGCTGGCCTCCCTCTGATTTCCTGTGATCCCTGCAGCATCCTAGCTGAGACGCCCAATGGAACCTGTTTTTACTACGGAATTCTCAGCTGCCTTGGAGCCAGGCGCAGAAAGTCAGATAAACACTGTGTTTTTCCCCTTTGCTCTGCCTGGCTCAGTCTGTTCCTAAAACTTAATTTAAAAAAATATTTTTTTGTTGTGAATCTTCACCTGAGGAGATTTTTTCCATTGCTTTTCAGAGAGAGTGGGAGGGAAGAAAGGAGAGAGGGAGAAGAAGAGAGAGAGGGAGAGGAAGGTAGAGAGGAGAGAGAGAGAGAAACATAAACATTGATGTGAGAAAGGCACATCAACTGGTTGCCTCCTGCACCTGCCCCAACCGGGGACAGAGCGAACTTGAGACCCAGGTACATGCCCTCGACCAGGAACAGAACTGGAGACCTTTCGGTGTGCAGGCCAACACTCTAACCACTGAGAACACCAGCCAGGGCCTAAGATGAATTTTTGAACCAGGGGAACAAGGAGCAAATTTTATTCATTCTGTTCCTTGCTGAGCCACTGGCTCTCCGAGCGCGTCCTGGGCCGCAGTATCTTTATCTCTTCAGTGGAAATAGTTCCCCTCCCTGGCCTCCTTAGAGCAGGGGTGGGGAGCCTTTTTCCTGCCAAGGGCCATTTGGATATCTATAACATCATTCATGGGCCATACAAGATTACCAACTTAAAAATCAGCCTGCTGTATTTGGTCGAACATTTAATTAGCTCACCCCTGATGCCTTGGCAGGGCCAGACCCAATGATTTCCAAGGCCTTACACGGCCCCCAGGTGGGCGTTCCCCAGCCCTGCCTTATAGGGTAAGGCTGTGGGCCTAAGGAATACGGAGTTCTTATTCTGTCTCAGGGATCAGGTGCTCACCGATGCAGAGTGGCCCTGGAGGTTTTATTTAATATACTAGAGAAAACGACATAGAACTTCATTTTAGTTGTAAGGAGTTAAATCCCCTTTTACTGATCCATTCATTCCTTTCAGGAGAAGGGAATTGCTAAGTGTTGCCTTTAAAAAAAACAAACAACCATTTTTAAAAAATATATATATTTTATTGATTTTTTTTACAGAGAGGAAGGGAGAGGGATAGAGAGTTAGACACATTGATGAGAGAGAAACATCGATCAGCTGCCTCCTGCATCCCCCTTACTGGGGATGTGGCCGCAACCAAGGTACATGCCCTTGGCCGGAATTGAACCTGGGACCCTTCAGTCCGCAGGCCGACACTCTATCCACTGAGCCAAACTGGTTAGGGCCAAACAACCATTTTTACTGAGAAGCAACTCTTAGAGTAAAGGACACACACACCCCAAGTGTGCATGCAGCTGAGTGAATTTTTACACTTGCAGATGCCCACGTCAGCACCTCCCAGATCAGGATGTAGATCACATTCCGCAGTCCGCACCCCAGAAGGTTCCTCCCTGGCCCCCTCCCCGTCGAGATCCCCCTCCCACAGCGGTCCCCACTATCCTGACATCTCTCGCCTCGGATTGTTTCGCTGGTCCTGGAGCGTCGTGTAAATGGAATCATACAGTGTAGACTCCTTGGGGACTGCCGTTTCTCACTTGGGAAAATGTTTTTGAGATTCATTCATTTGTGGTTACCTGTGTTGGTAGCGTATTTATTTTTCTTGCTAAGTAGAAGTCCATCGTAGGGATAGAGCAGTTTGCTGATCCGTCCTCCTGCTGGTGGGGTTTGGGTGGTTCCCACTTGGGGGCTTCTTAGGAATAGAGCTGTGAACACTTTTAGGCATGTCTCTGATGGACATAAATACTCATTCCTGCTGGTCCAGGGATTGCACTTGGAGAACCACCGACTTAAGAGGAACAATGCTTTATCTCACTGAACAAGAGTGTGGAGATGGGCAGTTCCACGGTGGGTGAAACTGGTTACGTGCTGATGTCACCAAGGACATTCTTTCCAGCTCTTCTCCCCTCCCCTCGCGTCTCAGCGCTGTCCGGGCTTCAGGGTGGCCTCTTACAGTTCTAGGTGTCACAGCCGGGTCAGTGACACTGAGAGGAAGGAGGTTTGTGGGGCTTTCTCTTCTCTGTGTTTAAAAACAACAACAACAAAAACCAACAAAAAACAACAACAACAAAGAGGCTTTGCTTGCACTTGGATTTGAGATAATCGGCTGAGTCACGGCTTATCATGCCGCAGGGTCAAAGCCGCTGAGAAGGAGTTGGAGGTTTTCTCCGAGCTCTGCATTTTCACGGGGAATTTCCTTTAACCTTTCCACGTACTCGCTGTTCCCCAGATCCGGGATGGATCCTTTTGTGGTCCTACTATGCGTCATTTCCTACAAAGAACCATAAGGCTTTCTGACAGGGAGCCATTGAAATTCCCTCCTGGAGTTTTTATGAACTCAGGAGGAAGGTCCTGTTTGGCCTCCTCCTGTTTATACATGTGACTGCATTAGCTTTCCTGCCCGGTTGCCTCTTGACCGTGGTCCATGTGAAACTTGGTGTGTGTGCCTCGTGTGGCGTGATTGTTCACATGGTCCCTCTGCCTGATGTTCTCCCTTCCTCCCCATCGTCCCGCTGAGTCCCGCCTGGTCCTTTGTGTCCCCAGATCCTGCAGGCCCTGGGGAAGTCCTACCACCCCGGCTGTTTCCGCTGTGTCATCTGTAACGAGTGCTTGGATGGGGTGCCCTTCACCGTGGACTCAGAGAACAAGATCTACTGTGTCCGCGATTACCACAAGTAAGGAGGGCCGGGAGCCGCACGTGTGAGCCACGCGGTGGGCACACAGCAGTGATAGCAGACACCTGCTGAGGCTTGTCTACAGGCAGCTTGTCCATTAGCCCACAGCCCGGCAAAGGCCTCATGATTTGAGGGGTGGAGCAGGGGCCTCGGAGCTCAGCGATGTCTGTGCAGACAGAAACTGATTAAAGAATTATGTTTACTGGAAAACAAAACACCAAAAACCCCAGATCACATCCTCCAGCCCCTGTGGCTCCAGCTTTGCTAACTTAGAAGGCGCCAGTTCAGCTGGCTCCACCCTCAGTGTGCCTGGGCCTGTACCAGGCTCCTCAAGGGGAGAAAGCAGACAGTCAGTCTCTGTTCCGAGTAGAGCGAGGGGCCAGATGTGCTCGTTAGCGCTGGGGTTGGATCCCGAAGAAGCATGAGGAAGCGAGTCCCAGTGAGCGAGCCAAGCCCTCAGTCCAGGGCCGGAGGGGGCAGGGCCGGGCCGGGAGGAGGGCTCCCAGGAACCCTGGGCCTTGCCCTCCAGAAGCACAACCTGCATCTCACGGCTTCTCTGCTCTCCCCACAGGGTGTTGGCCCCCAAGTGTGCAGCCTGCGGGCTCCCCATCCTTCCACCTGAGGTGAGATGCCCCTCAGACCTGGGTCGCCCACGACAGGAATTCCTCCTGGGGTCATTTCCAGGCTCTGTCCCTCGTGTCCTCCCCAAGGAGCCCCTTTCTCTTTCGCCAGCTTCCCCAGCCCAATGCCCTGTTTGTTCCCCCAGTCAGGGCAGACTCACCAACGACGTAATGACGTAATGCTAACTCCTAGCATAGAAGGTGAGCAGGTGGCTTTTTCAGTGTCAACGACATCTCAGAGGGTGGGACTCCTGTCCCTCCATTTCCCATAAGTCATTGTGCTCTGTCCCCCCTTGTTAGTATTTTCTCCTAAGGCCGCCTGCTTGTTACTCAGAATCCCCCCCAACACCCCCACTGCATGTGGAACCCAGTGGGCCCCCCAACTTCTCATATTCGCTTTTTCTCGATCCAGGGCTCAGATGAGACCA
This sequence comes from Myotis brandtii, assembly GCF_000412655.1. NCBI lineage: Eukaryota > Metazoa > Chordata > Mammalia > Chiroptera > Vespertilionidae > Myotis > Myotis brandtii. Next base: position 24,044 of record NW_005369287.1, read on the forward strand.
TCCGTGTCGTGTCCATGGACAGAGATTATCACGTGGAGTGTTACCACTGCGAGGTAGGCCTCTCCCTGCCCAAGCCCCCAAACCCGCTTAGCAGTTCAAGACGAGACCGGCCCAGTTGACTGTGGCAGGAGGTGGTTATGTTCGGGCCTGGGACTGCCGTCAGAGCTGTTGGAGGAGATGGGATGGAGCCTGTTCTGGGGGTGGAAGGGGGAGGAGAGGTCGGAGAGGATGTAGATGTTTGGGCATGAAGGTCTTCACTATTTTCTCTAAGGCCTGAGTCCGTGGCAGCTGCCCCGCCTGAAGCTGTGGAGTGGGAGGAGCATGGGGAATGCGGGTTCAGGTCCTTTTTGGGGGCCACGTCTTCAGGCAGGTGTGCGATGTGGGGAATAGACCCCCTCCCCTCCAGCTTGTACCAAGCATGTCAAACATGCGGCCGGCCTGCTGGCTGCGAGTTTGACATGCTTGTGTAGGCTGTTCCATCTGCCAGGAGCCTCGTTCTCAGCCGAGCCCTAGAAATCATGAAGAAATTTCGCCCCCACCTCACCCCACTTGGAAACAGGGGTGTGGCTGATCGGTGTGAAGGTGCGGGGGGGGGGGACGGGAATCTGCCCTTCCCTACTCTTGTATCACCCCCAGGCTGAAGGAGCCATGGGTGCCCAGGACTGTTAGGCCAGCCAGGGGTCGCCCCTCACCATCCTTGTGAAGGGTGCAAACGCTTAAGAGCCCGTGGCCTTCCAACCAGAACTAAGTGGAAGGAGATGAGACTGATTTTGTGATGCGGGGAGGGGACGGGATGGGGGGGGAGCAGGAGAACGGGTGTGGGTACAGTTAGCTCGATCCCACCACGGGGCTGAGGAAGTAGGTGGGACTTGTCAGTGGTGCCCCAGGCGCTGGGGGCAAAGGTGAAGTTACAAGCTCCGCTGTCCCCTCCACACATCCAGACCAGCGCCGTTGGGTGGAAATCGAGAGCCACAGATTCAGGGCCTGCGTGTCATTTTGTTTCCTAGTAGCCACATAAAAAGGTAGAAGAAATAGTCGGGATCGATTTTTGTGATAAAATTTATTCAGCCCATTCTATCCAGAGTGTTACCATTTCAACTTGTAGTCACTATAAAACATTTTTCATGAGCCATTTTATATCCCGCCCCCCCCAAGTCTTGGAAATCTGGGGTGTGTTTACACTGACATCACATCCCATTTCCCACCAGCCCCATCTCAAGTGCAGGAGGGGGACATGTGGCCGGTGGCCCGGGGGTGTGACAGTGTAGCCCAGACCTTCCCCGGGGAGGGGGGCTGGGGCCCTGCGTTTGCCACCCCCCCGGCGAGCCACACTGCTGGTTCCCGGGACGCCGGCCTTTGGCAGCCCTTTTGCTTGGCTGCCTGCCACTGGACATTTCTGTCTCTCCCAGGACTGCGGCCTGGAGCTCAACGACGAGGACGGCCACCGCTGCTACCCCCTGGAGGACCATCTATTCTGCCAGCCCTGCCACGTCAAGCGGCTGGAGAAAGGCCCCCCGCCCGCGGCCCTGCACCAGCACCACTTCTAGCGGAGCCTCTCCCAGACCGCGGGGCGGGGAGAGGCCAGGGCGCAAAGGACAAGTCCGCCTGTTGATTCTGGGAGTGGAGTTGGGGGGGCGGGAGGGGGGGAGGCGTGGCCAGCGAGTGCCTGCGCGCATGCGTGGGGCCCTTTCCTTTCAACCCTACGGGTCTGGAGTGTGTATTTCCAAGGGCCTTGCTCGCTGCCCTGCGCGCATCAGAACGCTCAGGAAGACGCTGCAGCAAGCGGGCGGCCTGAGACGGGAGGTGGTCGCTTCAGAGGGCAAGGTGTGCACTGAGCGTATTTCATAATATCTTGGGAGAGAGGGTCCAGCTGCCGATGCATTCAACCCTCCCTCTCCCTCCAGGGAAATATTGCACCCCACGTGTTCTCCCCGCCCCCCACGCGCGCGCACAGTGATTTAGGGCTTCCTTCCCCCGCAGAGCTTCATTCAGTGGAAGGGCTGCAAATTGTAATGGTGTTAGGGCGAGAGGGAAGCCCGAACACGTGCTCTGCATCTTAGGGAGCATTTTCTAGGTGAACCAGAGCCAATGCCGAAATAAGCGA
>NW_005369287.1:26234-30116 GCF_000412655.1 Myotis brandtii
GCAGGCCTGCCCTCCCTGTGGGCAGCGGGGGGCTGGCGGAGACCTGCCCCGCTCTAGCCTAGCGGAGTGCCCTGGGACAGAGAACTTGGTGCGGGCACCAGGCCTCTTTGCCCACCGTTTGCCCTTTGCCCCTCTGGCGCTCTCCAGGGTCTGTGACTTGGGAGTCGCTTCGGCAGAAGCGGGTCTCAGGATCCCACGTGCCCGTTCAGCTCAGGTCAGGCTGGGCTTCTGGAAGTCCCGCGTCCTGAGAGCCACCCCCTTACCCACGAGGAGTGTGTGTGCGTGTGTGAGGCCTCTCGGCCCGGTGGAGGGCGCGCCTGAGGATAAGTTATTATAGTCATTTCACGGGTTTCTCTCTTGCCCCAATCTTGGCACCGGCATTATTACATTGGAAGAGACCGGTATTAGGTACAGTGCTTTTGTCTCTTTGGTCTTAACTGTTTCCCTCCACTTTCAGTCTTCCACACACACAAAATACCTCACAGATACGAGCATCACCAAATCGCAGGTCAAGGAGGAAGTGGACCGCCGCCGTGGGCTCAGATACCTTCTTCGGTGCCTTAGGAACGTCCAGCTTCATGCCGGCCACACTCCAGTGGGTCAGGGCCCTGTGCCCCTAACCGAAGGCCAGCAGGGAATAGGTGGAAACTGGGTGCTACTGCCTTACCTAGTTCATCGTGCTGGCTCCCGGGGTGGCAAGGCCTGGAGGGCCACCCCCTGGCGAGTTTTCAAGGCAACTTCTGAACTGAGGAGGCACAATTTGCCTTGCATGTCACAGTCCTGAGGCCAGAGGTCAGGATCCCTTGGTATTTCAATAGGAAGATACATACATTCATGTTTGTCAAAGGTGGGCTGGCATTTGCCCTCTCAGCCTGTGGAGAGAGACTCGGAGCCTTGTTGCTGGGGCACGGCAGCTAGTGCCTGCTCTCTGTCTCCTCACCTGGCACCCCAAGCCGGGGGACTGGGGCCGAGAAGGGTGGTCAGTGGGCCATCCTGGGACTCCCAGACTTCCCCCTGGCCCAGCTTCCCTCCCAGGCCACGTTTTTGGCTCATTCGGTAACAGTTGCCTGTAAGATGCAAGAATTGACACCATGGGTTGTTGCATGAAATTCATTCTACTGGGGTCCTTTGGCCAGATGCCACTTCCAGGCTGTGTGCTATCATTGGTTCCTTTTCATAGGCTGAGCCTCCTGAAAACTTGTGAATGAGTGGGGCTGGGGAAGGGACCCCTGAGGCCCACCCCTCTCTCCCCATCAAGTCATCCGGTTTAGCCTGGGCAAGGCTGTGAGCAGAGGAAGCCAGCCAATGCGTCTCAGCCTGTCTTTGCCAACCCACGAATGTTTCTGGCCTCACGGACTCACCTTTGTTCCACTTTCGAGTCCAGCGAGTGAGCCACTGACAGAAGTAGGAGGCGTTTGTTTGCAGATTGGGTAACTAGTTAGTTAAATCTGTGATTCAGTCTTTTAAGTGAGATTTTTAAAATAGCCTTTATTGGGGTGATTCAGATCTCGCTGTCAATATGGCATATTTTTTTTTGTCATTGAAGAACAATGAGAATTACCAGACGAAACCCGAGCAGCAACCTCTCTTGTGATCCGCGTCCCTGGAGAGGGTACCAGGCAGGACTCTCGAGTTTCTCTCTCCTGCTCAGGCCCTTGCACATAAGCCACAAGGAGATGTTCGCCTACCTGGTTATTTTAAACATTCTGAACGTTATTAGCCAAGTGGACCTGTAATGAGGTTGTACTTAGAAAACAAGTGCCTGGTAGACCAGGATGAATATGTTGGTTGTAAAAGTTAGAGCAAATAGCCCTTCCCAAGTTCCCTAGACAACCCTGACTTTAGCTAAGTGAGGAGAGAATTATGGCCTGATTCCAAACCCCATCACCAGCCTCCAGCCTTCTCCCTTGCCTCATTGCCCTTTAATTTTTTTTTTTTAATTTTTTTTTGCCTCCCATCGCCTCTTCCCCACCCCCTCAGGTCAGGACTTTCAAAAACTGCCTGGGTGGTCTAAAGGTTGTAACCCAGGTTGGCCGGCTCTATCAGGAGTCTCTGTCTCTGATGTTTCCCATCTGTCACTGAGTAAAGAGTGATTTATCCATCTCTCACCATGGGAGCACCTTTAGTCCTGTCCCTGTCACTGCCTATTGTCCCCTGCCCTGCCCCCACAGGACTTTCCTTGCTCCGCGGTTAGTGCTGGAGTGACAGCCTCTTCAGCTGAGTCCTGAGGTTATGCCACTGAGTCTTGGGTGGTGGAAGGGATTGTCACGGAGATCCATCACCTTCAAGGGCGGCCATCGCCTTGTTTCCATGGGCGTGGGTCACACTTACAAAAGGAAAAACAGGAATGTTAGGACTTGAGAATTACCCACAATCCTTTGCAGGCCGTCTTCGTGTGCCACTTCCCGTAAGTGTGAAAGTGTGAGAACTGTGAGGGCTGCTGATACTCTTGCAAAGAATATGTGCGAGACTTGCCCCCCAAACCGTGGTTGCTTGGTGCGGTTGTTAATAAGACCCTGTCTGCCAGGAAAACCAAATTCTTTGTACTCTCCTTTGTGCCACGAATAGTCCTAATTTCCCAGTGACTATTGGAAGTAACTGTTTAAAGTAATAGATAAAAAATGAACAACATATATTGGCTATCCATTGTTCTGAGCCAGAATGGGACAGATGTGGGAAATTTCCATCGAGAGTATGAAAATGTCAACTGTGCAGAGAAAATTACTTTCCTTGGTGTCTCTTGTTTTCTACAAATTTATTCAAAAATTTACTGTTTCTATAAAGTTATGCACAATGTTGTTCCTATAAAATTATTTGAAGTTTTACTGTTTCTATAAAATGATTTTAACATGTCATAACAATAAAACTGCATCAATTTGTAGACCATTAAAGTGCTCTCCAATTCATGAGCCATTTTATATCCCGCCCCCCCCAAGTCTTGGAAATCTGGGGTGTGTTTACACTGACATCACATCCCATTTCCCACCAGCCCCATCTCAAGTGCAGGAGGGGGACATGTGGCCGGTGGCCCGGGGGTGTGACAGTGTAGCCCAGACCTTCCCCGGGGAGGGGGGCTGGGGCCCTGCGTTTGCCACCCCCCCGGCGAGCCACACTGCTGGTTCCCGGGACGCCGGCCTTTGGCAGCCCTTTTGCTTGGCTGCCTGCCACTGGACATTTCTGTCTCTCCCAGGACTGCGGCCTGGAGCTCAACGACGAGGACGGCCACCGCTGCTACCCCCTGGAGGACCATCTCTTCTGCCAGCCCTGCCACGTCAAGCGGCTGGAGAAAGGCCCCCCGCCCGCGGCCCTGCACCAGCACCACTTCTAGCGGAGCCTCTCCCAGACCGCGGGGCGGGGAGAGGCCAGGGCGCAAAGGACAAGTCCGCCTGTTGATTCTGGGAGTGGAGTTGGGGGGGGCGGGAGGGGGGGAGGCGTGGCCAGCGAGTGCCTGCGCGCATGCGTGGGGCCCTTTCCTTTCAACCCTACGGGTCTGGAGTGTGTATTTCCAAGGGCCTTGCTCGCTGCCCTGCGCGCATCAGAACGCTCAGGAAGACGCTGCAGCAAGCGGGCGGCCTGAGACGGGAGGTGGTCGCTTCAGAGGGCAAGGTGTGCACTGAGCGTATTTCATAATATCTTGGGAGAGAGGGTCCAGCTGCCGATGCATTCAACCCTCCCTCTCCCTCCAGGGAAATATTGCACCCCACGTGTTCTCCCCGCCCCCCACGCGCGCGCACAGTGATTTAGGGCTTCCTTCCCCCGCAGAGCTTCATTCAGTGGAAGGGCTGCAAATTGTAATGGTGTTAGGGCGAGAGGGAAGCCCGAACACGTGCTCTGCATCTTAGGGAGCATTTTCTAGGTGAACCAGAGCCAATGCCGAAATAA
>NW_005369287.1:30154-36182 GCF_000412655.1 Myotis brandtii
CAGCGGGGGGCTGGCGGAGACCTGCCCCGCTCTAGCCTAGCGGAGTGCCCTGGGACAGAGAACTTGGTGCGGGCACCAGGCCTCTTTGCCCACCGTTTGCCCTTTGCCCCTCTGGCGCTCTCCAGGGTCTGTGACTTGGGAGTCGCTTCGGCAGAAGCGGGTCTCAGGATCCCACGTGCCCGTTCAGCTCAGGTCAGGCTGGGCTTCTGGAAGTCCCGCGTCCTGAGAGCCACCCCCTTACCCACGAGGAGTGTGTGTGCGTGTGTGAGGCCTCTCGGCCCGGTGGAGGGCGCGCCTGAGGATAAGTTATTATAGTCATTTCACGGGTTTCTCTCTTGCCCCAATCTTGGCACCGGCATTATTACATTGGAAGAGACCGGTATTAGGTACAGTGCTTTTGTCTCTTTGGTCTTAACTGTTTCCCTCCACTTTCAGTCTTCCACACACACAAAATACCTCACAGATACGAGCATCACCAAATCGCAGGTCAAGGAGGAAGTGGACCGCCGCCGTGGGCTCAGATACCTTCTTCGGTGCCTTAGGAACGTCCAGCTTCATGCCGGCCACACTCCAGTGGGTCAGGGCCCTGTGCCCCTAACCGAAGGCCAGCAGGGAATAGGTGGAAACTGGGTGCTACTGCCTTACCTAGTTCATCGTGCTGGCTCCCGGGGTGGCAAGGCCTGGAGGGCCACCCCCTGGCGAGTTTTCAAGGCAACTTCTGAACTGAGGAGGCACAATTTGCCTTGCATGTCACAGTCCTGAGGCCAGAGGTCAGGATCCCTTGGTATTTCAATAGGAAGATACATACATTCATGTTTGTCAAAGGTGGGCTGGCATTTGCCCTCTCAGCCTGTGGAGAGAGACTCGGAGCCTTGTTGCTGGGGCACGGCAGCTAGTGCCTGCTCTCTGTCTCCTCACCTGGCACCCCAAGCCGGGGGACTGGGGCCGAGAAGGGTGGTCAGTGGGCCATCCTGGGACTCCCAGACTTCCCCCTGGCCCAGCTTCCCTCCCAGGCCACGTTTTTGGCTCATTCGGTAACAGTTGCCTGTAAGATGCAAGAATTGACACCATGGGTTGTTGCATGAAATTCATTCTACTGGGGTCCTTTGGCCAGATGCCACTTCCAGGCTGTGTGCTATCATTGGTTCCTTTTCATAGGCTGAGCCTCCTGAAAACTTGTGAATGAGTGGGGCTGGGGAAGGGACCCCTGAGGCCCACCCCTCTCTCCCCATCAAGTCATCCGGTTTAGCCTGGGCAAGGCTGTGAGCAGAGGAAGCCAGCCAATGCGTCTCAGCCTGTCTTTGCCAACCCACGAATGTTTCTGGCCTCACGGACTCACCTTTGTTCCACTTTCGAGTCCAGCGAGTGAGCCACTGACAGAAGTAGGAGGCGTTTGTTTGCAGATTGGGTAACTAGTTAGTTAAATCTGTGATTCAGTCTTTTAAGTGAGATTTTTAAAATAGCCTTTATTGGGGTGATTCAGATCTCGCTGTCAATATGGCATATTTTTTTTTGTCATTGAAGAACAATGAGAATTACCAGACGAAACCCGAGCAGCAACCTCTCTTGTGATCCGAGTCCCTGGAGAGGGTACCAGGCAGGACTCGAGTTTCTCTCTCCTGCTCAGGCCCTTGCACATAAGCCACAAGGAGATGTTCGCCTACCTGGTTATTTTAAACATTCTGAACGTTATTAGCCAAGTGGACCTGTAATGAGGTTGTACTTAGAAAACAAGTGCCTGGTAGACCAGGATGAATATGTTGGTTGTAAAAGTTAGAGCAAATAGCCCTTCCCAAGTTCCCTAGACAACCCTGACTTTAGCTAAGTGAGGAGAGAATTATGGCCTGATTCCAAACCCCATCACCAGCCTCCAGCCTTCTCCCTTGCCTCATTGCCCTTTAATTTTTTTTTTTTAATTTTTTTTTGCCTCCCATCGCCTCTTCCCCACCCCCTCAGGTCAGGACTTTCAAAAACTGCCTGGGTGGTCTAAAGGTTGTAACCCAGGTTGGCCGGCTCTATCAGGAGTCTCTGTCTCTGATGTTTCCCATCTGTCACTGAGTAAAGAGTGATTTATCCATCTCTCACCATGGGAGCACCTTTAGTCCTGTCCCTGTCACTGCCTATTGTCCCCTGCCCTGCCCCCACAGGACTTTCCTTGCTCCGCGGTTAGTGCTGGAGTGACAGCCTCTTCAGCTGAGTCCTGAGGTTATGCCACTGAGTCTTGGGTGGTGGAAGGGATTGTCACGGAGATCCATCACCTTCAAGGGCGGCCATCGCCTTGTTTCCATGGGCGTGGGTCACACTTACAAAAGGAAAAACAGGAATGTTAGGACTTGAGAATTACCCACAATCCTTTGCAGGCCGTCTTCGTGTGCCACTTCCCGTAAGTGTGAAAGTGTGAGAACTGTGAGGGCTGCTGATACTCTTGCAAAGAATATGTGCGAGACTTGCCCCCCAAACCGTGGTTGCTTGGTGCGGTTGTTAATAAGACCCTGTCTGCCAGGAAAACCAAATTCTTTGTACTCTCCTTTGTGCCACGAATAGTCCTAATTTCCCAGTGACTATTGGAAGTAACTGTTTAAAGTAATAGATAAAAAATGAACAACATATATTGGCTATCCATTGTTCTGAGCCAGAATGGGACAGATGTGGGAAATTTCCATCGAGAGTATGAAAATGTCAACTGTGCAGAGAAAATTACTTTCCTTGGTGTCTCTTTTCTACAAATTTATTCAAAAATTTACTGTTTCTATAAAGTTATGCACAATGTTGTTCCTATAAAATTATTTGAAGTTTTACTGTTTCTATAAAATTATTTTAACATGTCATAACAATAAAACTGCATCAATTTGTAGACCATTAAAGTGCTCTCCAACTTGATAATGTTGACCGGGTCTTTTGTGTGTGGAGTAGGAAGCTCATTGTAAACTGGGTTTGGTCTCCTTTTAGAGCTCTGGATTCTCCCCTCCCCTTTTTTTAAAAAAATATATTTTTATTGATTTCAGAGAGGAAGTGAGAGAGAGTAGAAACATCAATGATGAGAATCATTGATCAGCTGCCTCCTGCACGCCCCCTACTGGGGATCAAGCTTGCAACCCCGGGCATGTGCCCTGAACCGGAATTGAACCCCCGGACACTAGAGCTCTGGATTCTTAAAGGAACATATGGGTGTCAGAACGGGGAGGGGACTGAGATTTTGTCCTGAGATGACCATGTTTCAGTCAATGGCGGATTGCATATACAAAGGTGGTCCCATAGATTATAATGGAGCTGAAAATTTTATATTGCCTAGTTATGTAGCCGTCAACATCCTCCTGCAATGTACGAGAGATGAGGTCTTCTGATTGCTAACTAGCAAGGGGTATGGGAGGGAGGAGCATATGGGATCACCATTCCTGTCCAGAGAGGGAATGGCCCTGTGTCCACTCATGTGGTCACCCTCTGGTATACAATAAGCCTACTGGCAGAATGGCTTTGGGGTCAAGAGCCCAGATTCAAGGTCTAACTCAGACCCCACCACCTAATTGCTCAATGACCTTAAGCAAATTTAGTTTCCTGATATTTAAAAATGGGGATTACAACAGAACTTACCTTAGGGAATTGTGGTAGCATTGAATTAGTCCAAGTAAAGAGCTTACAGCCTTAATTGCTTAATAAGAGTGACAGGGTCCTAGCCAGTTTGGCTCAGTGGATAGAGCGTCGTTGGCCTTCAGACTGAAAGGTCCCAGGTTTGATACTGGTCAAGGGCACATGCCTGGGTTTCGGGCTCGATCCTCAGTGTGGGGCATGCAGGAGGCAGCCAATTCATGATTCTCTCTCATCATTGATGTTTCTATCTCCCTCTCCCTCTCCCTCTCTGAAATCAATAAAAATGTATATATATACACACATATATATACATATATACACACATATATACATATATATACATATATATATTTTTTTATTGATATATATATAGACAGGCTTTAAGCTTACTTGATTTTTCCATTGGAATGACCAACAAAATAAATTACAAATGGAGTAAAAGTAAATGGAAAAAAATAATACAAACACAAAACAATTTGAAAAGAGCACATATGCAATAGAGGAAACCATAAAGTAAAAAATATTGGTACATTGGAATATATGAAAGTGAAAATTACTCTAGGTGCAAAAATATAATAAAAAGGTAAACAATAAACTGGAAAAGATTGCAATGCAATCTTTGATAGTAAAAAATTCATATCCTTTATATTATGAAAAAGTCTAAGAAATCTGCAAGAAAACATTGAATGCCTATACCAAGAGAAAATATATACATCAAGTAAAAGGAACTTTTGTTTTTCAATTATGAAAATTGCAAGAAAATAATGAAACTTGTAAAACAGTGCTGATTAGAATGCAAGGAAACATGTTATTGATAGAAGAGTTTATTGGGTTTTTTTTGGAGGGCAATTTTAAAATATGTACCACGAGGTAAAAATGTCCATAAAATGGACCTTAAAAATGAACACCCAAAAAATAAAAATAAAAAAATACAACAAAAAAATGAAAACCTGATAATTTCACATCTAGAAATTTATGACATATATGAAATAATTCAACACAATTATTTTTAAAAAGTGTAAAACTGACAACCCAAATTCCCAACAAAAGAGTATTGCTTAAAATATTCTCTAATGAGATATCTTCGGAGAATATTTAATGACCTTAAATCTCAGGCCAAAAGCTAAAGGGACAAAAAGAAAATAGACATTTCTGGTACAAGCGGGGATTTGGAAAAATACGTGTGGGTAGATCCATATTAAAAATGTGGAAGAAAAAAAAAGGCCTCTAGGGGGGGAAATTATGACGTTAATAGTAATGATCTCGCGATGAGAACTGGCATTGTTTTTATTCCCAATAATTTCCGGTAGTTTACAAATTTTCTATATTTCCTCACGAGGAAAACATGTTATATTGGACAGATTAATCAATCGATGAGTGTGACTGGTTAATGGACAGTGTTGGATGTCTCGGTCACTCCCGGGCTTCGAGTCCCCTCTCCACCACAGACGTTTCGGGCTTTCCCAGGTCTCTAAGCCAGGCACCTATAAAATGAGGGGACTAGACGCGATTACCACACCCGTGTCTTAAGGTTTCCCTATGGCATTGGGGGGCCAGGTTACCTTGGGACCCGGAGATCTCAAAGGACAGGGTTGCAGACTCCTTGCACTGCGGGGCGGCTCAGAGGCGCGCAGCCGCACTGCAGCAGTTCCTTCCCCAAAGCGGGTCGGAGCTGGAGCCCACCCCATCCCTGTAACCTGACAGTCAGTGCACGGCTCTCCATACCACCGCCCGGCTTCCCTTCCACGGGGAAAAGGCCAGAACTGCAGCGCTCAGTGCGCCTTTGCGTCATCCGGTGGCTAAGCTCCGGCCATGGTACGCTCCCCCTCCCCTGCCCACCGCACTCCAAACCTTTCCAGCTGTGTCTTCCTAAATGTGCCCCATTTTACAGAGACTCTTCAAGTGGATCATTAATAGGGAGCTTTGCAATTTACGAACCATCTCGTACAACTCCGGGTTCCAAATACAGCTTAAAAGATGTTATTTCGGGCAAAAATAACGTTAAGATTTCAGATATTTAGCCTTTACACTTTAATCATAAGTACTCCCCAAGAAAGGCCTGGATCATCTAACCCAGGTGGGGGCAAAAGTGTACACCTCGAGCCAGCCAGGAGTCGAACCTAGAATCTTCTGATCCGTAGTCAGACGCGTTATCCATTGCGCCACTGGCCCGGTACACCCCAGCTCCTCGCAGCAATGCAGATTACCGCTTACGCAGTTTCAACAGGCTTCCTGACACCAGCGCTGCAATTCCGCCGCAGAGCCAGCCTAGGGCTCCTTAGGCTCCTCCTTCCCCCTGCAAACCCTCTCCGCCAATCCGCAGCGGCGACGTCATTGCGCTCCAACCCTTTACGTGCGACGCGTCTCCTGCGTGCGCTAGTGTGCGCTCGAAGTTTGTCCACGGCCGCCTCCCGTCCGCTCGCTGGCCTGGCGGGGCGTG
>NW_005369287.1:36506-69629 GCF_000412655.1 Myotis brandtii
CCCACGGCCGGAGAGCGCAGCTGCAGGCCAGCGTCTGCCAGCCGCGCTCGGCGTTGGGATGCAGCCCTTCACAGTCCTCACTTTTTTGTGTGTAGGGTTTGTTTTTTGTTGTTGTTTCTTTGCTTTTTTGGAGAGGTGGCGGCTAATTGTGTCATTATCACTCAGCAGAGAAAGTTTTTTTCTTTTTTAATGGACCCGTGGCAGCTTGTGGGAGTCCACATGCAAATCGACAAACCTTTGGGCATGAAGCCTCCCTGACCCGTGTTTAGGATGCAGGGGGGTGGGGGGGTAAAAGTAAAGTGCAGTCAGTAGTCTTGGTCCTGGAAGGTTTACTTGGCTTTGAATATTGTACAACTCAAGCATAAAGCAGGGGCTGGAGTCCACGTTGACAGGCGGAGGCTAATCCGGAGGATTTTGGCGCTGCAGACCGACTTTTCGGTCCAAGCCACGTCCTTGAGGCTTTGAGAACAGGCCCTGGTTGTTGGGATTATACATTAGGTATTTGTAAGGTTATTTTGGCTTGTCCCGGAAAAATAAAAACATGCGTTTCCCTTAGCGTGACCGGCCGGCCCCTACGCTGGTCTTGTCTGCGAATAACTTGGTTCCGCTCACTTTGTGTTGAATGCTGGAGCCCCAGACTGGAAATCCAGTGGCTGTAGTCTGAGAAGGTCTTTGGCAGCAGCAGCAAGATGTAATCTTTGAGGAGCTTATCCATCCCCTCCATGAATTAGAATATCTTGGTACTTAAGCATAGGTATCCCGTTTCCTTGGCAGGGCTAGGAAGACATCAAAATGTGGTTTGGGCACTTGCTATGCTCCCCAGCACCTCAAGCTCACTTAACTTTCTCGAAGGTTCAAACTTAGTTAGGGATGCAGAATTGGGAGTGAGGTCCTGTCAACACCAGGTATCTGGTAGAAAAGATGATTACTCTTCCCTCAGCCCTTGCTCTTTTGCTGCTTCTCTTTACTGCTGAAATTCTCTTTGAAAACCGCAGCTGCACACTTCCCTCCAGATTTTCCTGGCCAAATTTCCTTATTCTCTCCCAGTTCCCCTTTAAGGTGGTGATCACCTTGTTGGTGAATGAGTCCAGCTGTGTCTTTGACCCAGGGTGCAGGCGGGGCCGGCGTCACGTGTGCTCTGCTGGCTAATTAGGTTATTGCTGTCCATCTGATCCTTACTAAAGGGCTTCATATGATCCCGCGCCAGGTCTCAAGTGTGTTTAAGCAACTCGGAGCCTAGGCTTGATGGAGTTCGGTTTCGGAATGCAGCTGAATTTTCCTGTGGTAAAGATTGAATGGGATGGGGAACTTGAGCTGCCAAGGAGGCACGAAGTGCACCAGTCCAGACCTTTAAAAAAAAACACTCTACATCCATAAGAGAAAGGAAATTGGGCCCTACAGTGATGAGACCGATGCTTTTGTATTGATTGTGTGTGGGAAGTGGAAACTATAAATGCGGGCGAAAAGTAAATGTGGGGTTATGTGAAAGGCATTCTCTAATTTGTCAGTCCTTGCTTCCCTGACAAAAAGTTTTGAGTGTTTCTGTAAATGTAAAGATACAACCTTTTTGCAACTTTGTTTTTCTTTAAGGAGTTTGTGAGTTGAAATCTCCCCTCTTACTCCTTTTGGCCCTTCCTGCTGTGGGCATGCTGGGCAAGGTTTTTAAATGTGGCCTGATCTAAGGAGTGTTCTTTCTTAGATGCATTTGGAGGTGGAAGGAGTTTCCAACCTATATTAGAGTTAGTAGGACACAAGAGCTGTTTTTAAAAATGTGTCTTGAGATTTTTAAAAAATATGTTTTTATTGATTTTAGAGAGAGAGAAGGGAGAGGGAGAGAGAGAGAAACATGTGAGCCTTTGGTGCATGGGACGACACCCTACAACTGAGCCACACCAGCCAGCACTCGAGATGTGTTTTAAGAAAGATGCATACAAGAGATAGTTTGATAATATTTTATTATAAAAGTATTGTTACTGGGTTTATTTAAATATTGAGGTGCTTGGAATTCTAAATAATAATTTGTTCTGTATCATGCCATACACTTTCTCGAGTCCATCTCTGTCCTGCTATGAAGTTCACCTTTCTAAGTGCTCTGGTTTCATCCTCTACTCCCTTGCTTACAATCTCCATTTCCGTTTTATGAATCTTTAGGATTAAGTCCCCATTTCTAAGCCATCTGTACTTTTAGCCTCTTCACAATCTGTGCTCTCTTTATTTCACAAAACTGCCCAGTGCCTTCTCCCCCCACACTCCCACTAGACTTGGCAATTTTTTTTTTATAGCTTAAAGCTTGGGCTTATTTTTATCCTTCTACCCAGAATGCCTTCTTCTCTCCCCTCTTTACCTACTGAGCATATCTGTGATAGAGTTGAGAGATATCAGACTATTTTTAGTCAGAACAGACTTAGATTCAAATCCTGACCTTGTTACTTGCTTTGTGTCCTGGCCATGTCACTTCTCTTTCTAAAATGGGTTTTCATCCACAAAATGAGAACATTACTATTTCATGGGATTATTTTAAGGATGAAATTCCCAGTGTACTTAACAGATGCTCACTTTCTCTGAGAAGCCTTTTTTCCACGTCATTCCCTTCACTGGGCTGCCAGACCAGTCTACTATCACAAGGTTGAGACACTAAAAACGTCTATACTGTTTGCACATTCTGTCTCAGGATTGACTAACAGTATATTTACTGTCTCATGGACAAGAGGACTGAGAGTTACAGTGATCATTGTGTGCAACACTTACTTTGCCACCTAGAAATGATGAAATCACTATAAATACTTTTTTCTCCAATTAGGTTGCAAATATGTGGAACCTCTTAGCCTTGATTTCTCTCTCCTCCTCCTCAGTACCTAGCATAAACCCTTGGGTAGAGCAGATCCTCCGTGAATCACCTGAGGAAAGGAACTTTCCAGTGTAGAACACCTACCAGCACTGCAAAAATTGAACAGTCTGGAGTAATTTGGAATGTAGCCTTTGAAGTAGCAGCAACTTAAGTCATTTCATGTATATTAATGTATTTCCAAAGGCTCTGAGGTCATCATGGCTAAAGACAGGGAAATAGTTGCCCTTGCCCCGCAGTCAGGTCACAGCCCAGCCATGGCAGAACTGGTCTTGGAACAGCAGGCCCAGCGTCTAGTGATCTTTCCATTACACTGCATTATTCAAGTGACCTTTTTTCCCCTCTTATCAGATTGCTCTTGTCTTAGTCCGCAGACATGTCTGGTATAGAAATGAGTCACTTATAATTGAAAATAGTTATGTCCATATGGATTTTTTAATATAGGAAACAGAATATTGATTTGTTCAGAATTTAAAATTCATACTTTTTAAACATCCAGGCAGTTCTTAATATTTTACGACTCCTTTTTCCTTTTAAGTGATTTGTGTATTCATGGATAATGTCAGTGATAAAAATTTGAAATTACAAAATAATTACAACAAATCCATTCTTGAAAACATTCAAAGCATTTAAAAAAAAATTATTTTAAAAGGTCAACTGAAGTCGGTGTAAGGCAAGAAATCTTTTAGAAAGTGAGTCAGGCAGGCTGACCTCTGAAGAAACATTGTTTCCTCCCTTAGGAAGTTGCCTTTCTTCTTAAAAGATTGTCATAGCTGTGAGGTCTGTCAGGGCAGATACATGCAACCCTGAGAACAGATGTAAACTAAGCTACACTGTGACATATGTGGTCTATCTAGTACAGTGAACATTCAGGTTATTCACACATCTCTCTGCAAGGAAGGATGGAGGGGAGCTAAAATTATGCTCATTGCCCTAACCGGTTTGGCTCAGTGGATAGAGCGTCAGCCTGCGGACTCAGGGGTCCCAGGTTCGATTCTGGTCAAGGGCATGTACCTTGGTTGCGGGCACATCCCTAGTGGGGAGTGTGCAGGAGGCAGCTGATCGATGTTTCTCTCTCATCGATGTTTCTAGCTCTCTGTCCCTCTCCCTTCCTCTCTGTGAAAAATCAATAAAATATATTTAAAAAAATAAAATAAAATAAAATTATGCTCATAAATGTAGACACAAATGATCTGAAGTTTGTTTCCAAGGCCTTGATTGGGTGGAGGTTCAGGTTAGAGAGTCTAGGTTCGTGCTAGGCTGCATTAGATCACTTGCTGGGCTTTTTTAAAATGTGTATTCCAAAGCTCCACATTTAGGCCTGCTGAGGCCTGGCAACCTACAAGTTCAGCCAGCTGTCCTGGTAGTTCTTATGCACGCTAACAGGTATGTTAGGGCTGGGCTGAGCTGATAGAAGAGCACTCTTTGGAGGGCCTGGAGCTCTGGAAGATTTTGCTGTGGGTTAAAGCTTCATATTCGGTGGCATTTAGATCTGGTCTTATGAAGGAGACTGGTTTTTGGAGAGAATAGGTTTTAGGATGGACAGAATAGGAAGTAAATAGGATCTCAAGGATTTGAGGAAGAAGATGGAATTAAAATGAATTGGCTTCCTAGAAATATCAGCTTGGACTTGGGAATTGGGTTGGGCTTCTGGGTGGTCTGGGATGAACCTGGGCTATAGGAGAGGTGTCCAAGGAGTCACTCAACGAGGGAGATACTGCTGGGACCCAAAGGGAGGAGGGATGAGGATGGGTGGGAGCACCTTCTGGGTATGGGTGTAGTAAGCTCACAGGAATGATTTGAGGAACCACCATCACACTGCTTTCAAATAGTAGCTGCATCATTTTATATTCCCAACAACAGTGCACAAGGATTCCGATTTCTCCACAGCCTCAACATGTGTTATCTATTGTGTTTTGCTTTTGATAATAGTCATTCTAATGGGTGTGAGGTCAGCAAATAGTAATATTTTTGAAGTAGGTTAATTTTACTTATTGTGGTTTGACAGGATTTTGAAGAGGTCAGTTATTTCCTGAAATGTGTAAATGTTACATGGGGGAAAAGTATGTTTTCAGATACTAGAAAATCATATTGCCAACACTGAAAGAAAGTAAAAATGATATCTGATGTTTATATTATAATTAAATATATTGCCTGTCTTAAAATTTAACAAGGGTAATTTCTTAAAAGCACTCTTAAAAGCTATTGAATCCTGCCCTAGCCAGTTTAGCTCAGTGGATAGAGTGTCGGCCTGCGAACCAAAAGGTCCCAGGTTCGATTCCGGTCAAGGGCACATTCCCGGGTGGCAACCAGTCAATGATTCTCTCTCATCATTGATGTTTCTTTCTCTCCCTCTTCCTTCCTCTCTGAAATCAATAAAAATACATTAAAAAAAAAAAAAGCTATTGAATCCCAGGTGACTGTAAGGTTAAGTGTATTTATATTAAATATAATAGAATTGCCCTTGTTGAATTTAATTTTTATTTTCTAATTTTATTTTTAATAGTTCTTTATTGTTGAAAGTATTACATATGTCCCACTCCCCCCCCCCATTAACCCCCTCCAGCCCGCCCTGAATTTAATTTTTAGTTGCCTGTGATTTCTTTTTCTTTTTTTTGTCCCATATTTGGGCAGTAATCCATAAAAGGAAAAGTCAACCAAATGAAAGTTGACAATAGGAAGTAATTGTTATTTCAGTATTATGTTATTTTTAGCTATCTCCCAAAATACTTGTCATCTTAACAGAAACTAGAACTCTGGGTTGATATTGAATCCCTGTCTTGAAGGAAACAAGGTAGTATTCTTGTTCAGTTAGAGGTTAAAATACCCATTGGATTCTGATAAGTTCACCAGAGGTTTATATAGGACCAGAGTTCTTTTCAGTATACAGTATCACTTTGAACTTGAGATTTTTTTTTTTATCAACAGCATAGTTAAGGAGCAAATCATGTTCTTGGAAGGGTTCCCCTTGTCTTAACTTATAAAATCTATTTCATAAAATAAGCAATGTGAGATAGTTTTATAGAAATGAGAGACATCACAGCAATTGAGGACCTTTCTTTTTGCATTAGGGAGAGGATTTGCTCCTAGATTTTTGGTTATGATTGAGTCTTTTGTCTTGGTTTCCATGTATTTATTACATCAAAAACTCAGTATGGCCTGTTGACTAGTTAATTTTGAAAAATTGCTGGCAAACTTGGCTTCTGTGACACATTGTTGACTTTCTAATCAGAGAAAACAAACCGCTCCCTCTTTCTCCTCTTTATTGGTTACATTATAACATCAAATCCAGTTAAAATTTGACCTGTCAAGATCTTTTCTTGCTAGGAGAAAGGAAAACAATTTTTAAAATTCTGTTTATTCTGTCTGTCATTGAGCCAAAGAAGACATCAGTTAAAGGCCACATATAAAAACCAACTTAGCCCTGGCCAGTGTGGCTTGGTTGGTTGGAGCTTTGTCCCATACACCAAGAGATCTCAGGTTTGATTCCTGGTTGGGGCACATACCTACGTTGTGGGTTTGGTCCCCAGTTGGGGCACTTAGGAGAAGCAAATGATCGAGGTTTCTCTCTCACTTCATTTCCCTCTCAGATCTGTGTCTTCCCCCCTTCTTTCTTTCCCTCTTCCTTTCTCTCCCTCTCTCTCTCCCCACCCTTTGTCTCTGTCGAATCAATAGACATATCTTCTGGTGAGGTTTAAAAGAAAAGAAAAAAACAAACAACTTAATGTAGGCGTTTGTTATAGTCTAAGAAAATTGACTGGAACGTCTGCTATCATTTTGTGTGAAAAATACCAAGGGGAGTGAATAAGCTTAGAGTCCTTGTCAACAGAGGCTTGGTAGCCTGTTTGGTGAAGATTAAAGACAAAAATAGTAAAACCATACTTACCAGCAAACATGAAACCACCGGGTGTTTACTTAATTCTGACTCAGTAAGTGCTGGACAGTTAGTTTCCGCTAGCTTTTGAAATGAAACTTGGGAAGCATAAAACTTAGAGAATAAAATCTGTTGTACTTCAGATCATTGTTAAGGCCAATTAATGAGAGGTGGGAAGTGGAAGGAGGGAAAGAAGAGGAAGACAGCAAAGGGACACGCAGGTGACTATGAGTTGGGATGACGCCTGCTATTATGACTAGTGGGATTCTGAGTCATTACTTGTCATTACTCTTCTTAGCTGGCAGTCACTGTTCTTATCAAATTCTTAAGCTGTTTTCAATAACATTATCAGAATAGCCTGCTGGCAGCACCAGCACTTAGATTCCTGCCATATCTCCCAGAGCAGGGGTCCTCAAACTTTTTAAACGGGGGGCCAGTTCACTGTCCCTCAGACTGTTGGAGGGCCGGACTATAGTTTAAAAAAAAACTATGAACAAATTCCTATGCACACTGCACATATCTTATTTTGAAGTAAAAAAACAAAACGGGAACAAATACAATATTTGTATTTGCATGTGGCCCGCGGGCTGTAGTTTGAGGACCCCTGTCCCAGAGAGATGACATCCGGCAGAAGTCAGAGCCCTTGGACCAGAACTCTCTGCCTTGATCCACAGTTACTCTTAATTTTATTTTAATCTCATGCATGTATGTGGTTTAAAAGTAAACTGTACACAAAGCTTACAATGAAAGAGACCACCCTACGGCGCTTTTCACTCCCAGTCCCCTCTGCCCCAGAGACATCCACTTTCAACTCTCCAAGCGATCGCTTCTGGTTTTTCACTCCAGAACAACATGTCTGTACTGCTGTTTCCTGGTTTTTTCATTTTTAGTCTTCTGATGTCTTCCTGCTTTAGAAGATGAGAATTAGGCTTTTATACCACATTCTTTTCCTCTCCTCTCCTCAGTGTAGTTATATTAAGGTACTCAGTGGTCATATTGTTTTGGTTACTATGTAGATGTGGTTCAAATGAAGTCAGGAGTATAGTATAATTAATTACATAGTCTTATAAAAATGTGTTGTTTTTTTCTGGAATTGAAAAAGTGACCGTTTTCTTTTTATTAACTTTTATTAACTTTCAGTGTCGTTCTCACTAATTAATCTTCAGTTTCAGCAGTAAAACTCCTTTCAAACATATCAGGAAACTCAATTCATTTTATTCTCTGAGGCTTACTCTGGGAGCCTCTGCCCCTGCTTTAATCTGGACGGACTGTCCGGCCGGCCACAGAGCTGTCCTGGAACCTCTCTGCACCGTCATTTCTTTCACGTCTCCTGTGTGGAATTCCAAGTCTAACTCTCGATTTACTCTATTTTTGTGAAACTAATCTTTCCTTCTTTCTAAGAGTGAAAGAGGTGTCTTTTAAGATATGGCACACCTGGAAATGTTTCTATTCTGTTGTCACACTTGTTTGATCGTGTGGCTATATATAGAATTCTCACTTAGAAATTATTATCCTTCAGAATTTTGAAGACCTTGCTGTTGACTAGTCCAATAGTGTGGCTGTTGAATATTTCAGTGCTTCTTTTTCTTATTCCCCCACTTCTCCCTTCTTTTTGATCACAGTTGTGCCAGGAGCTTTTATATGTTGTTTCATTTAACCCCCAAGATTGAGCACCCCCCACACCCAGAATCTCCCACATACCTTTATTTTCTTAACAGCATTTACCACTGCCTGAAGTCACTGGATTACTTCCTAGTATGTTGGTTATCTTTCCTATTAAAATGTAAGCTCTGTGATCCAGGACTTTGTACACTAGTACCTAGAACAGGGCCTGGCATGGGGTAGACACTTGTAACTTGGCCAGCATTACATAGCCAGTAATAGCAAAGTCAGGATTAGAACCTTATTTGATGGGTATCAGAACTGAAGAACGGACAGGATGAATAACTTGCTCAAGGTCACACAGTACAGATAGTCTGGTACTATAGATTGGGCTATTAACTACTATGTTACCTTCTGAACTGTGTTGAAGATACGGTAAATTAGAATTTATTATGATTTTCTTGTGTGAGTCAAATTGATGGTTTTACAGCAAATTAAAATCTTGTCAGCATTAAATATACAAGTGAAAAGAGTGGCACTGAACACATAAGGACTGCATAACAGCTTCATCAATCCAGAAACTGGGACAATGATGTAAAATTTAAACCCGGCTGAAATTGTTATAATAAGTAGTTCTTTGGGAGTCTATTTCATTTGGTTTAGTTATTTATGGCTTTAAATTTCTCCTAGGCATATCACAACTGAAAAATTTTATGTGGAAGCTTGTGATGATGGAGTGGATGATGTGCTTATCATCGACCGCGTGTCCACAGAGGTTACCCTCTCAGGTATTTTACAGCCAGGTTTACAAGTGTCAGAAAGACGTTATACCTAAGCTGCAGTCATTAAACTAATCAGAGGTGTGCCAGTGTGTGGGTCTCTGAGTATCTTACAAAGTTTTAATTCTTGCTACCTCATTTGATTTCTATGCATTAATTTTATGCTTTCTCCTTTTTCCGAAAAGTAGAAATGATTTTGAAAATTTTGCAATCTGTAAGGACTTAAAAAGATAATTATGTCTTTATTTGTTCCTTTATCTATACTCTTTACAGGATTGGTTTTGTTGATGTCCAAGTTTCTTCTTTTGAGTGTGAGGAGGTTGTTTTAGCATTAAGTGTGTGGAATGTTAATACCAGCTTTTGTTTTTAAAATATTCATGACTGTGAGGGTAATTAAAGAATGAAAAATAATATAAACATTACTGACAACAACTTCTGTTTTAGGCAAATAATGTTTGTAAGCGTTATCTATCTTATCCATCTGTCCAGTTATATTTTGGCTTTGCTTACCGGGTTTATCTCTCCCCCTGTACCCCATACCCCCCCCCCAGTTGTGTAGAACACTGATTTCTGACTAAATTAATGTGAAATAATTTTGGTGACAAATTAATGTACCATTATCACATTTAGAATTTCATTTGTTTAAAAAATTCACCTCTAGACCGAATTCTATATTTTTTCTTGAGTACAGAATTTGAGTGACCATGGAATAGGCATTGAGGACATAGTAAATATCCTTTCAACACATAAAGTGAAATATGAAAATATTGCATAGGATAGTAAAGTGCAAGAAAGGCATGACTATACATTTCCATTTCCTTGGTTATGTGGTTAGTCTGGTAAGGGCCATAAATATAGTTTTCATTAGACCAAATTGAATTAGATCTCTGTTTCAGTTTGATTTGACATTTCTTGGTGGATGCTCTCTCAATATAGCTGATCCGTTTTAACCAATGTCAGTGTCCTTCTCCTGAAGTTTAATTACACTACTTCTATATCCCCTATTGATACAACCTATTGATAAAAGCTCTTTAGTATGAATGTATTTTCAATTGTTTTTGACTTTTCAGTGATATTTAATTTGTGGGTAGAGATTGCAGACCCATTTGAGTGGGTCGTGAATAGTTTGGATGTAAAGATAATACCACACACTCATCAGTAGATACATGAAGAGATACTTTGATCTAAAGCCAGTGATGATGAGGGGTGACTTGCTCCGTTTCTCTGTCAGTTGGAAATGCAAACCATTGCCATGAAAAGAAGGATTTACTTTCTTCCATGAAAAACTAACCTATTAAAATTATCATATTTTTATTGCTATTCCACTCCAGTTAATATAACTTATAGCTCTATCTATGTAAGTTCATCAGATGACCTCAATATACTCAGAATTTTCTTTGTGCTTTTCATCACACTCATATTCCTATATTTCATGTTGTTAATTGTGTGATAACATTGCTGAGTAAATTGAATTACTAGATAAAGCAAGTGAATTTTAGACCTTATTGAGAATTACTTTCTTCAGAATAATAGGACTGCCTTTAGAAAAAAGAATTTGGATTTACAACAGTGTTTCAGTGATAATTAAACTGTGACCGGAAGAAAAGATTTATAGTCACATAAGTTTGGAAAACCATGAATTACACAGTGGGACAGTTTTGTTTTGCCTTAGGCCTTCTCAGAGCTTTTATTCTCCTGTGCATTCTCACTCTTCCTGGGAGAGGGACTAGGGGTGATGTGGGCAAAGTAAAATAAGCTTATTTATTGGGGCATTATTCTCTAAACTGGAGTTCTACAAAATATGTTTTGTAAACATGTTGGCTAAAAGTTTAACAGTTATGAAATGAACCCTATAGTCTAAGATTAATAGATTAATTTATTGATAAAGTCACAGTTCATGGTGATGCCTCCCGACTGTACAAATTACTATTAGACACGAGGAGGAGGCTTTTCCTTCTTCTATCTCCCTTGAACCTTCACCTGCACTTCCCACATTCTTAGGCATAGCTAGGCAAGTCTTCGTTGCATTCCATTAGTTGCATGTTGAGATTAAAATCATGTCTCAACACTCCTCCCACTTACTTTCTAATTATCTTAAAGGGTTAAAGACCTTCTGGCAAGAGGTTGAATAAATTTAGTTGAAAATTGACATTAGAAATAGCCCACAATTTACCTGATAGGAATGCTGAAGCATGTTACATTTGACACCATATTCGGGACAGGCAGAGACCTTTGTAAATGTGGACATCCTTATTTTAAATTCTGCCCAAATGGAGGACTAATGAAGAAGTATTGCTTTGTAACAACAAATCATGTATGTTTACTTAATAGAAGTAATTGTTGAAATCAAACTAAATTTCCCATTCTTTTGGTGAATGTGTTCTGTGATTTTTTTTCTCTTCTCTTTTAAAGTCAAGAAAGATATTCCTCCTTCAGCTGTCACAAGACCAATATTTGGTATCCTGGGCACAATCCATCTGGTGGCAGGTAAGGAAGAAATAAGAAATAAGCTAAGATGGACAAATAAGGTAATTAAATTGACACTTGGAGTATAAGATGAAGGAGCACTTCATGTCATGCTTTAGGCAATAATCTGTAGATTTAAATATTTGTCATTAATTTCTAAAAATAATATACCCCAAATGGTTAAATTTATCAGCCTGAGGTTTTATTAAAAACGAATTTTTCATAAATTCAAAGAGGGTTTAAGTAAATAATTTAATGCATTGATGGATCAGAGTATTCTACTTTCAACTCTGGACTGAGTTGAATATGACATAGTGCATGTTAGAGAATGTTACCTGATTCTGAGCAATTAGAAAGTGGTTTTGTTAGTCTAAATTTCATTTCATTGAACTTTTAAAAAATTCATGTTGTGTCAGGTACTGTGCTAAGTTATAAAAGATGTATGTCCTGCCCTAGACGGTTTGGCTCAGTGGATAGGCCATCGGCCTGCGGACTGAAGGGTCCTAGGTTCAATTCCGGTCAAGGGCACATGCCTGGGTTGCAGGCTCAATCCCCAGTAGGGGGTGTGCAGGAGGCAGCCGATCAATGATTCTATCTCATTATTGATGTTTCTCTCTCCCTCTCCCTTCCTCTGAAATCAGTAAAGATAATTTTTAAAAAAGAAGAAAATATGCAATACTTAAAAAAAAAAAAAAAGATGTACATAGGAAAACTGCCAGGGAGGACACTTGTGGGTAGAGCCTTGAACAGAGCTTAAGAATTAATTAGTGGGAAAGGCTTACCCTGTTTTATTTGTGGGGGGAGGTGGTGGCCAGGATCAGGGTTGGTGTATTGTGCGTGGTGCTGTGCTGGCTCCTTGATGCCTGACTGCTCATCTTTGTACTGATGCTCCAGACTTACGATGGGCTTCCATCCCAATAAACACATCATACATAGGTTGAAAATATCCAAAGTCAGAAATGCATGTAATGTACCCAACTTACCGAACTTCATAGCTTAGCCTGGCCTACCTTAAACGTGCTCAGAGCACTCACATTAGCCTACAGCTGGGCAGCATCTCTGATACATGAACACACCAGTTTACCCTCATGATCATGTGCCTGACTGGGAGCTGTGGCCCTCGGCCACTGCCCTGCATCATGGGAGGGTCTCCTACTGCATATTGCTAGCCTGGAAAAGATCCACATTCAAAAATTGAAGTATGGTTGCTACTAAATGCATATCGCTTAGCACCATCGTAAAGGAGAAAAATCCTAAGTCAAACTATCATAAATTGGGAACCATCTGTAACATTGCATTAACCAGTTATACTACTGCCCCAGCACTTTTCTCTACCATTATAGAATGACAGACATGAAGGACATAGCAGTGGTGTAGATGGGACCTTGTCCTACAGAAGCCAGATCTCATAACTATGTTGATTTAGGCAACACACTGGGAAATGTATTAGCAGAAGCCTGTCTGTCTTGGGGATAACAGGAGAGAGAGAGAGAGAGAGAGAGAGAGAGAGAGAGAGAGAGAGAGAGAGAGAGAAAGAAATAGAAAGAGTCTTCTGTCTCTACTTTGATCTGCTAAGATCACGACTTCAGCTACCAAAAGCTTTTGCGTTTATCTTTTTGAGAAAAATAATTTGAACTTTCAATAGGAATTTTTCTAAATAATATGCTGGTCTTACTATTTATAAATTATAAGATTGCTTTAAAAAAGTATGGGCCTTTTCTCTGTATAGCACAATACAGTCTCATTCGCTAGCCTTTGGAGTTTAAACAAGGACCACTTACTACTTTTGGCATTAGAGTTGCCTATTTATCTGAGTTTGGCTTTGCTTTTTTGCAGGAAATTATCTAATTGTCATTACCAAAAAGATAAAAATAGGTGAATTTTTCAATCATGTAATCTGGAAAGCAACAGATTTTGATATTCTTTCTTATAAGAAGACCATGTTGCACTTAACTGATATTCAGGTAAGAAATGGAAGCACTTACTAATTGCAAAACCCAAAGTAGTACCATGGGGTGGAGAGGGAGGTGGAATACAAAGAATGTTTGCTGGATTTTTTTAAGCCTAATTATTTAACCATAAAGCAAGGTCGCTTTACATACTTTTACACCTAGCCATAAAATGTATTTTAAAAATTCTTCATATATTTAATTTCTCTTGGTTTGTATTTTAAACTGACTCAGTTCTTAAATTGTGAAATTTCATATGAAGAGAAAAGGACAAACAGAAAATGCATGTTCTCAACACCCAATTTTAATTTCATATTTTTTTTTGTAAAAGAAATAAAATGTTAGATACCTTTGAAGTTGCATTCATCCTATTGCATTCCATCTTTCCCCATAAAAATTTTTTTCTTCACTTTTTCCACATGTGACTATAAATATGTGTGTATATGTGTTCAAACAGTCCTCTTTTTGCACGATTCCTGTATGCATGGATTTCAGTTAGCATGGTTAGTTAATATCAGTCTTCCAACAACATGGTTTATATTTCAGTTATCCTGGTATACTAACTAAAGATTATCCCACTAAAGATGAAAGTGCAGACAAAAAGTGACAACTCTAGGAGTGAAATTCAAATTGAACATAAATGGGGTGTAGAAGAAATAGCTGACTGTGCGAATGCTGTTATTGTTGCTGTTCAAGAGACTCTAAATACACAGCGAGAGGTCTCGGTGAAGGTGAACTTATTAATATTAATGAAGTGCTTATGTCTCATAATTACCAAACATCAACATTTATTTTTAAAAATCTCTATTTATTGATTGTTTTGAGAGAGAGAGAAACATCCATTTGCTGTTCCACTTATTTATGCATTCATTGATTCTTATATGTGTCCTGGCCAGGAAAACAGTTATTTTTTAAAACAAAGATTAAAATAAATGTCAATCTTGGTATTTATTGGGAAAGCCAGCTAAAATTATTACCAGAAAATATAGATATTACTTTTACAGGATTTTTCTTTTTAATATAAAAAGAAAAAGAATTCTACCCCAACCAGTAAAGTTTCTTAAGAACGGGATGTTATTATTCTCTTGTTATTTACTAGGTTACTGGGCCCTTCGTGAATTTGTTTTTCATTTGATAAATGAGGATAATGCTAATCTAGCAGGGTTGTTTTTGAAGGTAGAAAATCTATGTAAAGTATCTGGGACACAGTAGGTCATAACCTAAGTTGGTGATGTTTCATTAAAATAACTCTTCTGCCTATAGAGTAAAAATTGTGAAGGACATCAAAGGGAAGGAGTTCTGCCTCATCAATGTAGTCATACGTTACACTAGTTATTGAGTATCATCTGGAGACAGGAACTGTCCTAGGTCCTGGGGAAATGGTGAGCATCCCCCCCCTCCCCCAACCCAGTCCTTGTGCCAGTAATATTTAATAGGGCCAGACTAACAGGTTTTTATTTTCATTCTTTCTTCATGTTGACAGATTCCTTTCAAGTCTGAGGTAGACTGATTTTTTTTTTATCTCCTTTGTTTACAGTTACAAGATAATAAAACCTTCCTAGCAATGATAAACCATGTATTGAGTGTGGATGGGTTTTACTTTTCAACCACATATGATTTGACCCATACTTTGCAGCGACTATCCAACACTAGTCCAGAGTTTCAAGAAATGAGTCTCTTGGAAAGGGTAAGCTTAATTGACAGGTATTTTTACTTATTTGGGGTTCTTTTTTTTAAGGGGCATATCTGTTTCTTCCATAAAAATATATATTGCTTTTTCTAAATCCTGGCTGTATCAGGATTATGTATGGGGCTTTGAAAACTTACCATGTTTCAGATATATGTCAATTCCCAATTTAGGACCCCAGTCTGTATGTTACACAGACAGGACTGAGAGCCATGACGTAGGTAGTCAGAAATGCAGTATAAATACACACATTGGTAATCCCCTAGCTCTAGGTGTTCTACAGCCTTAACAGATATTAGTAACATAGTTATGTTTATAAAATAGATGTTCTAACAGGCAGTGAGTGTTCTTTCTGCAGTGGAGTTACTTATAGTTTTTGCAGCTGAAAAAGTAACAACTTACTGACTTAAGAACTTGCTTTTTTTGTTTAAGATGGGGGTTTTTTTTGTTATTATTTCTTAAAGATGAACATATCTTTAAAACTAGGCCTCAAATTATCTCATCTTAAAAGTGCTGCTGTAGGAACCTGGATGATTGCTGTCTTGATTTTTTATTAACAACCCTTAGTTGTGTTTAGGTGGCAGAAAGAATTTAAAAGGTTGCTGTCAGTTATGTATTAGATTGAACCATAAGAAATTGCCAGTAATTAACCAGTTTTGACCAATAAAAATGGTAATTTCATTTAGTTCAACCTAAATCAATGTTTTGTTGATTTGCATTATTAAGATTTCATACTCTAATCTAGTACAATTTATGTAGGTTTGTCTATAAATTCAGATGTAAGCTAAGCAATCAAGAAATTTGGCTTTTAACTACAAAGAAACTTGCTTTTTAAAGCAGTTGCTACATTCTGAATCTGCATTTGTCAAATGTCTCTCAGATGCCTGTTGTGGACCAGGCACTGTATTAGCCACTTAGGGACACAGAATGAACTGACAAGGCCCTGCACTGTGGGAGCCTGCAGTCTCCTGGGGAAGCGAAGTCCAGGCAATCACAAAACAAGGGGCACTTGCTGCCGTGGCGATTTGTGCCAAGTGTAGCGGGGTCCTGAGGAAGGTGGGTCTCATTCTGTCTGCGGGAGTCAGGGACCGCTTTACAAAGATAACTTTTGAGCTGAGATTGAATGATGAATAGACCTTAGTGGTCAGGTGACAATGGGAGAGGGGGGTTCCGGGCAGAGATGGTGACAGTATTAGGCTAAACTGAAAAAGAAGCTGTCACATCTGGGGATGCGGAAGGAATATTTTGTCAGCTAATCAAGAGAGTCATTCAGGTTAACATAGGGAATCACAAAAGTGATAAAGGCACCACCTATGCTTTAAATGTTTCAGCTTCACGTGAAATTTTACATTGACTGGTCAGGTTTTTTTTATGTAGGACCATAGGCTTTTCTTTGTTTTTGGTTCCTTGGTTCCTAATTGTCTTCTTTGGATAAATTACATCCATAACACTTCCCAGTTTGAATCTCTAAAGATTTTGACACAGAGCAATCTGTTTGCAGAATCCTATAGATTTTCGCTGTGCCACTCCCACTTCTAATTCAGCAGGAGCTTTGTTTCAGCAATTTGCCTTTTATCAAGTTAAATTCCAAACCATTGAGCTTTATAGAAACAGCAGCTTGTTTTTAAATCACATTTCATTGATTTATAAAATATTTCGTTAAACTGTATAATGATGAATAACAAGTACAACTGGCCCAGACCAAAGTGGAACACACACCTGAATCTCGGGAAGTGTACCATCCACCTGGTTATAACTAAGCACAAGAGCCACTCCCTGCAACTCTCAGCTGGTGGTCGTGGGCGGGGTGGGAGTGGCGTGTCAGTTGGTGTGTTTTATAAAGAGAATGGAGAGAATTGATTAATCTACTGAGTTGTTGAAGGAGCTTCTTATGTATTTACAGTTTGAACATCAGAATGGCCAGAGATGAGATCAGAGAGTTAAGTAGGGGCTGCCAGATCCCAGGCCTGGTGAGGCCATGCGAAGCTTTGGCTCTTTAAATGACAGAGAGCCAGTGAAGACTTCCCAGCAGACAGGAGACCTGACCTACCTGTCCTGTTAGAGAATTGCTGGCAGCGTGTGGAGGGACCAGTGGGAGGGGCAAGGCCAAGACTTGACTTCATTAGTTAGGCTGGAGTCAAGTGCTGCTTGAGGTGGTGGGAGTAGGGATGTAGAAGAGAGGACAGATTTGGAAGAAGACTTTGGACTAAATTGACGAAATATATGAGCAAGAAAGATCCTGAGAGGACTCCCAGGTTTCTGGGCCAGCAGCACTGGCTTGAGGCAGTGAGGCAGGAAACCCAGAAGAGGAGGGCCTGATTTGAGGGGAAGGGTTTTGTTTGGAGCCTGTCAAAGCCACCAGGTGGAAACATTGGTTGTCATATTTTTCTTTCTGTAGAAACTCGCCTTGCCAAGAGATGTTTTATTAATTGTAAAACTTCTCTCTTAGGCAGATCAGCGGTTTGTATGGAATTGTCACCTTCTGAGAGAACTTTCTGCGCAGCCAGAGGTAATGTACACTAAATAAAACCTGCTTATTTGTTACAGTCCAAGTTTTAATTGCCTACATAGTATAAATGGCTCTCTAATCACCAAAGATTTGGGTAAATAATTCTAATTTAGCTCAGTTTATGACTATTAAACTTGGATCAGGTCTGCCATCTCAGGTTGTATCTCCTGTAGGAGCCTTAAGTAAAAATACACTGTTTTTATAAGTAAGAGGGAGATAATGGGTTTTAGTGGATGAATAATGGAGAAATGAGGGGCCAGAGCCAAGACCCAGGCAAGTGGAGAGCTCTGCATTTGTCTTCCTGTGGGGATGTGATTCCATAGGTGTCACCTTCCTCTGTCCTTAGTTTATACAAATGAAGTACAAACAATGAGGACCAACTAGTAGGCATAATATAGTGAATCCGGTTAAACAGATTTGCCTAATGGCTTTATTTTTTGTCATGTGCTTTTCTTCTTGGGGACAAAGTAGATTGAGCTTCAGACAGCCAGTGTGGGCACATCTTTTCCCTAGAGGAGTGGAGCTGTTGGAGACAAAGACTGAAAAGGAGGGAGGAAAATGTTCTGCAACTGCAGTGGTTTCATTAGTGTTCTAAAATCTGAGTAGTCAAGCCCAAACAATTATAGCACATTCTTGAATTTTCTAATTGAAAAGACAATGTTACATGAGAGAAGTTTCTTTATTAAGTTACCCATAAGATTACTACCTTGTTATACTCGTATGTTACCTCCTCATGTGTGAATACATTTTACATAGTGCTGTTTGTTTACTTTTAAACTATATTTAGTCCTAAATGTAATGTATGTCTTCATTTCAGGTCCATCGGTTTGCTCTTCCAGTGTTACACGGCTGTATCCTTACATGATACTCTAGTTTTCTAGCAGTCTTTGTTTGAATATTGTTACAAGGCAGATTTAGTGACAGCCTCAAATATTGCATGAGGAGAGTCTCAAATATTGCAGAATCAAATCAAAAGCAATTTATAATTCTATAATTATCTAATTGTAAGTTTACTTTAAAAACTAATCTTTATCATGGAGATTATAATAAAAATAGGGAAGGAACATGAGCTGGCTGTTGAAGGACAAGCACTGTATGCTGATGAGTGCCTAGAATCAGGGCGGTGCCCTGCAGAGATGGAGGTGATCTTCCTGTCTAGGCGATTTTAGAATAGTTTATTCATGAGGAAATAATGTTGTCACAGGCTTAATGTGAAGCTTTAAATTAATGTAGTTTCTTGATTAGAGGTATAGTCACATGGTTTGCATACATACAGAGAGATCAACAAGATCCAAGGCCCAAGGCAGGCACATGCCTGGAGCAGAGAGAGTGGCGGTGTGATTAGAGAAGTAGCTGTGCCGAGATTATGCAGGGCCAAATAGGCCGTGCCTTTTAGTTCAGCCGTGATGAGAAACTGTTGGGATCTAAATAGAGGGTGGGCATGATAAGACAAAGGAGAGCAAGGGAGGATGCAAGGAATGATTAGGAGGCAGCCTCAGTAATCCAGGTGAGGGGCAACGTTGCCTAAGACTTAGAGGATAGCAGTTATGGTGGTGAAAATGGGCAGGTTCTAGATATATTTTGCAGGTAGAGCTAACGGGATTTTCTGACAATTTGTACATGGGATATGGAAGAGAGGTGATTTCTCAAAATTTACTCTTTTGACCAGAGTACATGGAAGGAAGCCATCCACTGAGGTGGGGAAGAGCCTAGAGGTGGGAGGGAGGCTGAAGAGTATTCAGGGTTCCATTCGGACATGTGAAGCTTGAGATTTCTGTAGACATCCAGGTAGATTTAGTCATACCAAACTCCTCTCTTTCATACACGTGATTTCTCTGTATGTTATATTTACTTAATGTAGTTAAGTTATTACTATGCACTCATGTTCTATTAATGGAAAGTACTTTGATTGGATTCTCATCTCGAGGAGGAGTTGCTTCAGAGCTGGCGTGCGCTATTACGTGAGAGGTAGGGTTAATGTTGTCCAGTGTGCTGCAGTTCTGGGTTATATCTGTCACTACTGAATGTGACATGACTGTAATCTTTTGTATTTTTTTGTTTTCATTATCATTTGAAAGCCTCAATAGATACTTATCTGCTGCTTCATTATAAGAATTAGTTAGGTCTTCTGTGCCTTACTCCAGCCACTGTATTTTGTTGCAAACGTTAAGAGACCTTATACACTGCTGCTTCCTGCTCTAAGAGGCACCGATCATGTTATTTGCTGGATGTGTGACAGCAAACTGAACTCTGTAGTTTCAGTAACCTGAAATCATAGCAGAAAGTATTTTCTCTTATTATTCTTGGTTTCTTTGCATGCATAAAGCTAGACATGTGACTTTATGCCTTCAACTTTAAAGATCTACATTTGTTCTCTAGGCTTTGTACTAGCAAATGCTAGTTTCCTTAAACCAAGCCTTTAAAATCTGTATTACAAGTTACTGTCATTATGAAAAGGAGTTCCTCTCTCTTTTTTTTTTTGCCAGACTATCAGAGTAAAATCCTGTGGACCTTTAGATAAATCGTAGAAGTTTGGGGCCAGGGAGTTATTTGGTTGCTCTCCCTTATTGTAGATAATACAGCAGAGGAAGAGAGACACTAAGTGAGTGAGGTGGTTAAGATCACAGAACCTTCCACCCTCTCATAATCAATGGAAAAAATATCCTCGGGTGAGGATTAACCAAAAAAAAAACAAACAACAAAACACCCTGGGATTTATGGACAAACTTTCAGGAGTCCTTGAGAATTTGTAATTTTTTTCCTTTACAATATATCTCAAGTTTGAGAAACACTGTTTTTGAGGAATCATAGGATTGTATATGTATAAACAGTTGATATATTAATATTAAATAACCAACTTTATTTGTTAACAGGTCCTTAATACTCCCCTTTAAGCCTGTTTAAAATGAGCATCTATTAGCTTTCTGGTCACGTGTTAATGCATTTGTTTTTATAAGTACTTTTCCGCTAATTTGAACTGACTTAATTCTCTCCAAGTTAAACTGAACTAGTGAGTTTCTGGTGTGTTTCTTATGTGATAAACATAGTTAATTTAATTTTTTTCAATTTAGGGATTGATTCTGAAGGCCACGCAGCTAACTTTGTAGAAACAGAACAAATTGTTCACTACAATGGAAGCAAAGCTTCATTTGTCCAGGCAAGTTAACATGTCTGTGGGCAGCCAGCCAGGTGAGCTGGCCTTTCTGCTTGGGTCATAATTTTGTCACGTTATTGAAATTTCTCTCTACTCGCCTCCTTTTAAAAGTAATATCTTTGTCTGCAATGTGGAACAAGTTCACCCAAAACAAGGGTATTCCATTAACCTGACACTCAGCTTTCTGGCATTTCCTCCCTTGAATTAGGTCCCTAAAGGAGAGGGGTAGGAATAGGAGGTGCCGGGGTTATGGAAAGGAGCCACCTTTCAGCCTAATTCTTCAGACTTATTCAGGGCAGGGATGATGGGACAGCGGACTCTACCTGCGCTGACTTCATTGTGAGATAATCTCCTTTTCTCGTTGCCTCCCTAAGGAGTTGTGGAGCACTTGCTGCTCCAGAGCATTAGTCGCTAAACATATATGTTCATAGACATACTCATTTGAGAATGAATACAGCCATTTTCCAGTTTTATTATAATGCCAAATTATATAACAGACATAACATTAATTTCTACTCAGATAAATTGATTTATTTTAGAATTTAGGGAAACACTAAACTGTACTACACTAGCAACATGCATATAAAATCAGAAGCAGAAAAGGGCCTTTCAAATGTCTTCCCACAATACATGAACTTTAGATTAGGAGCAGGCACACATGGACTTCTTTCATAATTGGTAGGTTGTATATATATTTTTCCTTTGTGGTCATTGATATGTATATACCCCTGACAACATGTAAGGTGAGAAAAACAAGTTTACATGTATTTTGTTATTGTTTGTTTGTTTTTTTCACATTTCTCTTTTTTTTTTAGACTCGAGGATCAATACCAGTTTTCTGGTCTCAAAGACCAAACCTCAAGTACAAACCACGACCGCAGATCAACAAAGTAGCAAATCATGTATGTATCTTCCATGGTTTCCTTCCTGGCTAAAAATAGCCTATTGGCATTGTAATTTACATATAGAGCATGTATTTATTCCACGTAAGGCAGAATTCATCATCCTTGAGGCCTTTCTCCTTGGTCCTGGCACATAGTGAACCTAAACCAAATGGTTGTAAGATGGCATGTTAGAAATGTGGAAGAACAAGCTGTAGTTGAATGCTGTCACACATTTAGATTTTAGAGATTTCAGTAAGATCTGCAACTAGAGTATTTAGTGTGTTCTATTTGATACTGTGCTCTGAGTTAAAGTAGCAATATTGCATCTTGGAGTAGAATGGCTTACAATTGCTATTTACTAGTTGGTATTTAGAATATCTAAAAGACATTTTTCTATAGAGGATATTTAAGGAGATACTTTACATCTTATAAGTATTCTTACAGTGTCCTCTGGTAAAGTGAATAACTCTTCTCTTCTTCTCTAGATGGATGGTTTCCAAAGGCATTTTGATTCACAATTAATTATTTATGGAAAACAAGTCATAATCAATCTGGTATGTTTCTTTCTTGTTTCTAGGGGAGCAGAACAAACTTTTTTTTTAACCTAACATAAAATTCATCATTATCATTTTTAATTGTGCAGTTTAGTGACATTAAGAATGTTGTGCAGCCATCACTACTGACCATTTCCAACTTTTCTTCATACCAAACAGAAACTCAGTATCCATTAAACTTAGCTTCCTATTATCTGTCTCCCCTCTGCCCCAAGTAACTATGATCTACTTTCCATATCTCTAAATTTACCTGTTCAAATACTTGCTCCTTTGTCTTGCTTATTTCACCTCGCATAAATTTGTTAAGGTCCACTCATGTCACAGCATGTATCAAAATTTCATTCCTTTTTAAGACTGAATAATATTCCATTATATGTGTGTACCACAGTTTGTTTATCCATTTATTCATTGATGAACATTGGATTGTTTTGAGCAGAGGTGTAAGAATTCCTGCTCTCCATTCCTTTAGCTATATACCTAGGAGTAGCTTTTTCTTGATTGGACGTTTTCTTGGTTGCTATAAACCTTTGTTTTCCAGAGCTCCTAAGAAGTTGGTTGACAGCTTCTGGTTTTCTCAGTGTTTTTGTAGGGGAACAAGAGCTTGGAACTTCCTGGTCCTGCATTTTGCTGATGTCACTCTCTTCTTTTATTTTTTTAAAATTTATATTTGTATTTATTGATTTGAGAGAGAGGGAAGAAAGGAGAGAGAGAAAAACATTGATTTGTTGTTCCACTTATTTATGCATTCATTGGTTGGTTCTTGTATGTGTCCTGACCGGGATCAAACCTGCAACTTTGGGACAATGCTCTAGCCAACTAAACTAGCTGGCCAGGCCATCACTCTCTCCTTTCAAATAAACTTAAAGCTATAGTGTTTTTAAATTTTTTACAGGTTAACCAGAAGGGCTCCGAGAAGCCACTTGAACAGGCATTTGCAACAATGGTGTCCTCCTTGGGAAATGGAATGATCAGGTACCTCAATATAAATGCCAGGGGGCAGATGCTCCGACCAGTAGGTTAGCTTGCTGCTGGGGTCCGGCTGATTGGGACTGGGCAAGACAGGCCGGACACGTCCTGGAGCCTTCCCACGGTCCCTCCCCGGCCCCAGTCATGCACTGGTAGGGTCCCTTGGCCTGGCCTGCACCTTCTCGCAATCCGGGACCCCTCAGGGGATGTCGAAAGCCAGTTCTGGCCTGATCCCCTCAGGCCAGGCCGAGGGACCCTACCGGTGCACAAATCTGTGCACTGGGCCTCTAGTATTATATATTTCATAGACATATGTTTTAACTTGTTGGTTTTTTTAATACTAGATCAAAGCATGATTTTGTTGGCTTGAAATTTTCTGGCATAATTTCTATTGCAGAATAACTTCTTAGCAGTTGAGTTTAATTTGAACTTTGTAAAAATTTAGTCCCTAATTAAAATCCCCTTCTAGAGGCTTTGCATCACTATGGTCATTGGGCCACGAATTACATTTCCTTGTGATAGCTTCGTGTGGTCTCTGTGGTCACAGCCCCCTCATGAGCTGGAGCACTTTACTCTGGCATGATGGCCTTGTCTAGAGCAGCAGCTTGGCCTCTCCTGTAAGTCACCAGGCAGCAGTTGCAAACCCTGTGTAGCCTTGTCAACAGAGGGCAATTCTAAGATCAGCAGTTGCCTGTGGAGAGGTGCGAGGTAATGAGTCAGCCCATTTGGAGCTTTCTGTGGCAGGAACTGGGGCGGAGGAGGGGCTGTGCTCTGGTAGGAAGGAGTCACAGACACGGGGAAAACTTTCCAAAGAAATAGTACTGGGTTATTTGGGGTTCAGCAGTAGACTAATATACTTAAAATTATCACATTTTCTATTTTATGTAATATTTTATATTATCAAAATAAAACTATGTAACTCCTTAGAAGATATAAATGTGCCAGTGAACTACTTAAATTCTTTGAACAAGTCTAGAGCTATTCCTTCTGGTCAGAGCACTCCAAAAATAACTGTCACAGTGTCACTTTTATTGGAGCTGTCACTGAAAATGCTTCCCTCACTCCTGTCTTCCCAGTGCCAAACCTCTCAGTTGGTTAACCTCTATTTTCATACTTATTTCTAGTTTTGTTTCTAACTTCTCACCTGCAATAATGGAAGTGATAGGAGACCCTTTTTTGACCTTCTTAGAACAAGCCCACAGTCTGGTGATGCCCTGTCAGTTTCTAGGAGCCAAAGGTGTCACCCGAGAGCAGACACCTCCTCTGAATTGAACTCTGTAGATGAGTGCAGTCCCAGGATAGCTGTGTGCTGTGATATAGAGGAGACAGTCAGCTAGGACGGTATTGTTGTTACAGGGAAAGTGAGTAACCTTTGGTCAGTTTTGAATATCTTTTGTTTTGGTAGATATATTGCCTTTGACTTCCATAAGGAATGTAAAAATATGAGATGGGATCGACTAAGTATTTTATTGGATCGGGTAGCAGAAATGCAGGATGAATTAAGGTAAGCTATTTATTTCCCTGTGGTGGTTATGGAAAGAGGTCTGTGTATATATTAACCACATTTATTCATTGTCTAGCAGACTTAAAAATACATTTCCCTGGGTTGACAGCACTTGTCCATACTATTATTTTTAGAGTTTTCTTTTGTTTTTGTTTTTTTAACATATTTTTTATTGATTTAAGAGAAGAAGGGAGGGGGAGAGATAGAAATATCAATGATGAGAGAGAATCATTGATCGGCTGCCTTCTGCACTCCCCACACTGAGGATCGAGCCTGCAACCTGGGCATGTGCCGTGACCAGGAATCGAACCGTGACCTCCTGGTTCATAGGTTGATGTTCAACCACTGAGCCATGCCGGCTGGACTAGATTTTTTTATATTGAAAAGATGAGACTTTATAATTTAGAAATATTTTTAAATTCTTAAAAATGACCCATAACAGGGTATTTTTGTGTTTTTATGAATTATCTTTCACACATTTATAATTTTTACATAATTGACGTTAACTTACACTATTTAATATTCAGTTGTTTTCATTAAACATTGTCACAGATTTGTGTCATTAGCGTTTCCAGCCCTTGTGAGGCTTGTGTTTATGGTATTCTGTGTTCCCTTGTGTCATGATAGTTTCAGTTAAATGCTTTCCTTGGTTGAGTATTTGTTTCCTTTTCTCTTCCTGCCATGAAAGGTTGTGTTGCAGTGAATCACTCTGGGTACATATGTTACTTCTGTTAAATTATTTCCTAAAATAAATTCTTGAGAGTAGAAATTAATGGGTCAAAGGGTCTGAATGTCCTCATAGCATTTTTTTTGTGTGCGTTTACCATGTTACTTACTGTGTTGTTCACAGGTTTACTGTACTTTGCACATACGTCAGTCTTTACTTATTTTAAAGCTAGAAGAAGGAATGGAAACCATCCTGTCAATTTGTCTGCCTTAATTAGTATTATCTAGTATTCATCACATGCTGTTCATGCATTCTGCCAAGCACTTTGACTTCTGTGTGCATTATGCATTATCATTCACACCTTCAAGCAGCCCAGCGTGGTGCTGTCACCTCCATTTTGTAGATGAAAAAATGTAGGCTTGGAGAGATTAGGTTAATCATGTAAAGTCACACAGCTAGTTAAGTTGCCTAAGGAGTAAGGCTAGCAAATCAGTTGCTTGCTGTCAGAGTTCATGCTCTTCGCCTCCATGTGTGTTCGTCGAATTTTCGAGTGCAGAGCATTCTCTGAGGAGATTGTTAACACTGCAGGAGACTCAGGAACTGGAGACCAGGTTGGCTCCAGTGCAGACATCTGGTGGTTAAGGGGAGAAAGGGAGACTGATTCTTCAAATACCCCATTACACCTTATAAAATTTTTATTATTTGTTTTAAGAAAGGATTTAAAAATGTTTTAATGCATAACATCCAACCCTTGCTTCAGAAATTCTTAATTTACCTCAAGGCCAGCCACCTTCACTTTGAACAAACAGGGAATTCTGACATGGATAGTACAGGGACCGTGTTTCAAGACATCCTGACACATGGGACGGAGGTGGGATGATTATGTCAGGTGAAGCCTCCTCTGGCCTTAGGGAAGCATGGTTGATGCCATGGTAACCTGTACAATCTCCAGCTGAGCTTCTTCACATCTCTTAGGTCAGTGGTTGGCAAACTGCGGCTTGCGAGCCACATGCGGCTCTGTGGCCCCTTGAGTGTGGCTCTTCCACAAAATACCACGTGCGCATGTACAGTGCGATCGAAACTTCGTGGCCCATGCGCAGAAGTCTGTATTTTGTGGAAGAGCCACACTCAAGGGGCCAAAGAGCCGCATGTGGCTCACGAGCCGCAGTTTGCCGACCACTGTCTAGGTGAAACGACCTGTGATGTTACAGTTGTTGTTTGGATGGGGAGTTCACTTGCCTCAGCACTTCAAACGTCTTTTTGGTCTGTGGGAACCAAGTATCCCTGGATCGTGCATTTCCTGTCTGACATTTCAATTTACTGGTTTTAATAATGTTATTGATCAGAGTCCTGTGTTATAAGAGGTATGTCCTTGGTAGATTTAATTGACTTTTATGAGAGTGTTTATACAAATATGTTTTAGTTATTTTCTAGTGGACTCTACTGGCAAGGTGGTGACGAATCAGGAGGGCGTGTTCCGCAGCAACTGCATGGACTGTCTGGACAGAACCAACGTGATCCAGAGTCTGTTAGCTCGGCGCTCGCTTCAGGCCCAGCTGCAGGTGCAGTCCCTCCCTCCCGCCCTCCCTTACTTCCTTCCTTTTCTTTCTTTTCTTCCTTTTTTTTCTTCCCTTTCCCTTTCCCTTTCCCCTTTTCCCTTTTCCCTTTCCTTTCCTTTGTCTATTGACTTCAGAGAGGAAGGGAGAAGGAGAAACGTCAATGATGAGAGAATCATTGATCGGCTGCCTCCTGCACGCCCCCTACTTATGATGAAGCCTGAAACTTGGGCATGTGCCTTTTACCGGAGTTGAACCTGGGACCCTTTAGTCCACAGGCCAAGGCTCTATCCACTGAGCCAAACCAGCTAGGGCAGTGGTCGGCAAACTCATTAGTCAGCAGAGCCAAATATCAACAGTGCAACAATTGAAATTTCTTCTGAGAGCCAAATTTTTTAAACTTAAACTATATAGGTAGGTACATTGTTATTAACTTAATTAGGTACTCCTAAGGCTTAGGAAGAGCCACACTCAAGGAGCCAAAGAGCTGCATGTGGCTCGTGAGCCGCAGTTTGCCGACCACGGAGCTAGGGCCTTCTCTTCTTTTATTAAACAGTATAGCAAAAAATTAAAGAAACTTCATCTTTAAAAATCAATAACAAAAAACATTCATGTTGCCCTCACCTTAACCCAGCTTATGTTGTTTTTGTGTCTTGCCATCTGTGGCTGTGCATTTTCCATGGTCAGTATGTGCACGTGCAAGTTTCAGTTTTGCACTTTCCTCTAGTATCATATATGTCATAATTTTTATGGGTTGCATTCAGTTTTACTAAGTCATTTAGGTTGCTACATTGTTGGCTTATAAATAACACTGTAGAGAGGATATATACATGTATCATTGTTACTTTATTTCCTTCGGGTTAATTCCTGGAAGTTCAATTACTGGGTTAAAGGGAATTATATATATATATATACACACACACACACACTCACATATTTTTTCACAAGGGTCATGCCATTTTGGATCACTTACACGGACATCAGTAAGTGATCCATTTCATGGAACTCTTGCCAGCATTAGATATTTTCACTTAAAACTTTTTTTCTATTTTAGTAGTACACAGTAGTACCTCCAGGTTGTTTTCATTTGCATCTCTTACTACTGGCCAAGGATATTGACTCCCAGGTAAAAAGCTCTGACACAGCTTTACTTCATCATTGAGATCATGCTGTTTCAGAAAATAGATGTGAATATTTTCTTCTATTTATGTTTGGACTTAAAAATATGTAGTATCTGCCCTAACCGGTTTGGCTCAGTGGATAGATAGAGCGTCGGCCTGCGGACTCAAGGGTCCCAGGTTCGATTCCGGTCAAGGGCATGTACCTTGGTTGTGGGCACATCCCCAGTAGGGAGTGTGCAGGAGGCAGCTGATCGATGTTTCTCTATCCCTCTCCCTTCCTCTCTGTAAAAAATCAATAAAATATATTTTTAAAAAATATGTAGCATCCAACTTTCTAGATCACATTGGCATTTGTTATGAGGGGCAAACAAAAATGCATCCCAAATGGTTTCCTGCTGAAATAATTAGGAAGCATTCAACTTTGTTCAGAGGTTTTGTGGCACCCAGGGAGGAACTGTGGCAGTAGAGTACCTCCCCCGGGATGAATTGTCCCAGAACCCTAAAGTAGCGTGTGCCCAGAGCGTGGACTCCCTATTGGAGGTTCTCCAGTTTCCTGTTGAATTGGGTGCTTGTCAGTCTGTTGGGTTGACTTCAGAGTGTGTTTTTCAATAGCGGCAACATTAAGAATGGTGTTTTCCAAGGCTGATGAACAAAACTCTACTTAACCAGGTTCTGTAAGCTACAGTGAACTGTTCTAATGTTGAATATGGTGGTATAAACCTGACCGATTGTAGACACTTGGGGCAGGAACCTCTCTGGCGTCATCAGTGCCGGCTGGGGTGGGGACGCCAGGGGTGCCTCTTTCCATTTCCAGTGAGGGCAGAGCTGCTACCCCGCTGAGGTCACTGAGGTTACCACACCTGTGCTGTGTCCGGGGTAGACACAGAGAAGACGGTGGTTCCGAGAGGGTTGAGGGTCCACGACCAAGCCCAATGCAGGGCTTTCTAACCAGTGGCCAGTGAACCCAAAGGGGAGCCACGGGTGCCCAGGAGTCCTGAAATGGTATGTGAAGGGCTGCATGGGTATGCAGTTTGTGGGCAGGTAGAGTTCATCCATTTCTCGCTGGTTAGGGGGAAAGTTTGGGGTGAGGAAGCCTGGGGATGGTGAATTGTGGGGAAGGCAGAGGGGTAAAGGCAGTGGAAGGAGGAAGCGATGGCAGGAATCTCACAGGAGCTTTCACTTTCTCCTTTTCCTTTCCCTCCACTCCTCCCCCAAGTACTGACAGCCCTGCCCGTTCCCTTGGTGCTGGGGCTGCGGGGGAGCCTCAGAGAGGCTTTGCCCCCTGGCTGGGCAGAGGGCCTGGGTCCACTGGGACCTCAACAAGGAACGCACCTCCTGCCTGCAGCCGGAACCAGGAACCACGTGAAGCGATTTGAGGATGGTCTGCTTTTTCTTGCCCTTTTTTTTTAATCCTCGCCCGAAGATATTTTTCCATTGATTTTAAGAGAGAGTGGAAGGGAGAGGGAGAGGGAGAGAGAAACACGATTGGTTGCCTCCTGTATGCACCCCGACAAGGGCCAGGGAACCTGCAACCAAGGTACGTGCCCTTGACCAGAATTAAACCTGGGACCCCTCAGTCTGCAGGCCGACACTCTTACCTACTGAGCCAAACCAGCTAGGGCAGGACCATCTGCTTTTTCTTTTAAATCCTGGGTGCTGAAACCTAGTAGATGTAAACATAGGGTCCTTCTCATTTCAGAGACTAGGTGTTTTGCATGTGGGACAAAAGCTTGAAGAACAAGATGAATTTGAGAAGATTTACAAAAATGGTAGGTGTTTTAATAGAGGCAAAGTTACTCAAATTTTGAAATAAATTAATATTTTAGATTTAGAACTCTGGTTGTCATTTTCATCATCAGCTGCTTTTTACTTTTTTTCACAGCCTGGGCTGACAACGCAAATGCTTGTGCCAAACAGTATGCGGGAACTGGTGCCTTGAAGACTGACTTTACCAGGCAAGCCATGCTTTTTAAATAACATTCGGTGTTCACAGGTCTGGGCCACCTGGACAGCTTTCAGACAGCAGCAATAAGAGCAAACAGCAGCGCCCGGGCCCCATTAGACCAGTCAGGTCGGGTGAGGCCCAGGCTTGCTCGTGGGCTCTTCGCCTCCCTGGGTGATTCACATGCACAGCGAGGATTGAGAACAACAGCTCTTCAGTTCTCGGATGTACTGGGCCCCCGAGTCCCTGGTTAGGGCCAGCAGTTCTGGGGCGGGCCTGAGATTCTGCACCTCTAAGCAAGCACCCGGTTTCTGACACTGCTCCTGGGACCACACTGATAGCGAGAGGTGGGACCACTGAATTTGTTACCAATGCGGGTGGGCTTTTCCCGCTGTGTGGATTCCCTGGGAGCAAAATAGGATTTCTTAGCCTTTCTGCCGTTTCATACCCCTTAACCTGGACTTTGTGTTTCTCCTCTTATTTCTGGTCTTTGCAAAGGGAACTGAATGCTTTTCCTCTTTGTGCTACTTTGGTGGTGTTTTAGAAAGAGAATACATATTCTTGGACCCCACTACTGGTCATTTGTGAGGTATCTCCTTTATAGGTTCAGGGTTGATTTTAAAAATTGTTGTAACTCCCTTATCTCCGTAACACACACTTACTGGTCACTTTTTCTCACACTGTAAAACTGGGGGAATTTAATATGCAAATGCAGTGGGGCCTTGACTTACGAGTTTAATTCGTTCGGAGACTGAGCTCGTTAAGGAGCTCGTTAACTCAAATTACTCTATCAACTCAATGCAAAAAATCGGCCGAGAGACAGCTGGTATCTCAAAAAACTCGTTAGTCGGGACACTCGTAAGTCAAGGCCCCACTGTATGTAACTCAAAATTGACCTCTTTCAACCAGAACTGGGAAGAGAACTCAGCTGGGACTTGTAAAGGACGGCTGGAACTCACTGATTCGGTATTACAAGAACAACTTTTCTGATGGATTCAGACAAGTGAGTTTGTATTTGATGCTGATTATTGGTCATTGGTGGTTGCACCTTTGCACTGTTCCTCAGTAATGTGTGCACACCTAACTTGGGAGTTAATGGTTTTCTTCTGTCTGTTCTAGGACGCCATAGACTTGTTTCTGGGGAACTACTCGGTGGACGAATTAGAATCTCATAGTCCTCTAAGTGTTCCACGGGATTTGAAATTTCTGGCGGTAAGAAACCTTTATTTTTTCAAGTTGTTAAAAGCATTGTATCTGAGGGTATAGATGGTGCCAACTCCCCTTGATTTAAAACATTTATGAATTCTAAATGGAATATAAATGCTCCGGTTTCCCCTAGGAGTGTACTGGGAGAGGAGTAAAGAAACTTCGGAGCATTTTTCTTTCAGATTTCACTCCGTCTTGCACATCCTTTTAATGCACGAACCATAGCAAGGGGAACGTAAAAGGCTTCTCATTTCAGGAAGACTCCACGCCCCTTATGTGCAGGGATTGTTGGAGGCAACCTTGTGTCTCAGAAGGCAAAGTACAGGCATATACCTCAGAGATACTGCGGTATCAGTTCCAGATACCGCAATGCAGCGGGTATCGCCACGCA
Source organism: Myotis brandtii (assembly GCF_000412655.1). Taxonomy (NCBI): domain Eukaryota; kingdom Metazoa; phylum Chordata; class Mammalia; order Chiroptera; family Vespertilionidae; genus Myotis; species Myotis brandtii. Next base: position 68,163 of record NW_005369287.1, read on the forward strand.
GTGAGTCACGGGAACTATTGGTTTCCCAGTGCATGTACAAGCTTGCACTGTGCTGTAGTCTGAAGTGGGCAATAGCATTATGTCTAAAAAAAAGCAATGTACATATCTTAATTAAAAAAAAATTTATTGCTAAAAAATGCTAACCATCACCTGAGCCTGTAAGAAAATGGCCTTGGCGGGCTTGCTTGACACAGGGTTGCCACAAACCTTCAATTTGTTTTTAAAAAAAAAAAAAAGGCAAAGCACAGTAAGAAGTACAATAAAACAAGGTGTGCTTATACGTTTCCGGTACTTCTCTCCTTTTTGACTCCTTTTATCAGACTTGCAGGAGCCACTCTGGGGTCCCATTCCAGTGGGCAGAGTCCTGGAAGGAAGGGGGCCTGGTGTCCTTGGCTCGCATCTGGGCAGCTGCCCTCCATGTGGTACTTGATTTGGAGCAAAGTCATGCTTCTCACGTTTGATTACTTAACCATCTAAAGGTCTAGGCAGCTGTGACTAACCCCTAAGTGGTGATGTTTTTTGAAAAAAGATATTTGTATATTAGATAGCGGACGAGGTTTATTCTCTTTCAGGGAAAGCAAACTGATTATGCAACCACTAGGGAGCATTCTTACCGATGTTTTCTCTCTCTGTTCTCTCTCCCAGTTGCCTATTATCATGGTCGTGGCCTTTTCAATGTGCATTATCTGCCTCCTTATGGCTGGTAAGTCTGCTCCTATTTCACCATCTTACACTCGTTTAGAATGTTGAACTTTCCTTGTATAGCATCTTGAGTTTTAGAGTCTACTCAACACTTGATGTTCCCCAAATAAATTCAGTGAGTAGAATGAACAGATAAGATTAGTCCTTAGATGTGACCAGAGGAAAAAATATACTCGGTAGCTTCATAAATGTTTTTTTCCTGTTATCTGCTTTCTAGAGATAAGCTAACTACTCTTAATATTTTGATGTTTTAATCTTGAAATATACATTTTTTAAAAACTTGTTTTTTCCACTGAGCAATATAAACCTTTTCCATGTTCTTTATTTTTAAAGACTCCAAAGTATTCCATTTATGGATGTATAGTTTATTTAACCAATCACCTATTGGACAAATGTTGTTAGTAGGTTAATATAGTACTTATTAAATTTTAATAGATTGAGAGCAAAATTGCCTACGGACTGAGCTGCAAGGTCTTTACTGGTTTTCTTTTTTTCTCTCAATATTTTCTTGTTACTAAGTTACTAAGCACCTAAGATTCACGTGTCTCCATTAAGTACTCTGCAGTCTCTGGGAATTGGCGCCTGCCTGGGCTGTATTGTGCTCTTGTACTGAGGTCAGCCTCCAGTCTCCACCCCCACCCTGCATTCCTTGGGCTAACATTTCTCAGCCTGGACCCTATTCAGATGCCGCCCCCATGCGCCCCCCAAAAACACACACACACAGTGTTCCCTGATTCTCCCACCAGGCGCCCTTTCCTCTTCTGA
>NW_005369287.1:69776-73635 GCF_000412655.1 Myotis brandtii
CCTTCCTAAGCACCTAGGATTTCTTTTTTGCGTGTGCCTCTCGGTGGTAATGATCTGCACACCCCTCTCTCACTGGATCAGCACTTTCCTGAGTGCATAGACGGTCTCTCTCCTTGGTTACTGCCTGCATCCGGGGTATAGGAAGTCCCCAGCTCAGTTTGCTGAACGAAGGACTCCTGTTTCACCCCCACCACAGGTTCTGCCCACCCGCTCCTGGAAGGGAGCCAGTCCCTCTCATCTGCATCCCCTCGGGTGGTCAGCATTGCAGCAGCCACTGTGGGGAAGGAGGCGGCCTATGGTTGCTTTAACACAGGGCTTACTTTTTTTTTTTTTGCTAAGTTTACTTAGCAAATTTTTTCTGTCAAGAGTCAGATAATCAATAGTTTACACTTTGCAAACTACCTGTGATCTCTGTTGTGCACTGTTTGTTTTTACCACTCTAATAAGGTAAAAAGCCTTCTTAGCTCATAGTGTAATAACAGGCCCGGGGCTGGAGGGCATAGGGATCACCGTGTGGCACAAATGGTCCTGTGTCAGGTGTGGGCAGAAGGAAGGGGACAGGGCCAGCCAGCATGTGCTTCCTGGTCCCTCAGGCCTGCAGGCTGTTTACTCCCAAATCCTCTGACTGCTTTCTTCACAACACCGCCCAATGCCATTTCCTGGGAGTCCCCCCACTGTTGAGTTAGTTGTGCTATTTTTATTTTTATTTTTTACTGTGGACTTGCATTTCCCTGTAGAGCCCCGCCCTGGAGAGGCAGGAGAGCCAGGGCTGGGCATGGCCTGAGTACCTGACAGCTGTCTGGGGAACGGTGGGGGCAGGGGGCTTGTGAGGAGCAGCCTTTCTCCTTTGTCCAGGAAGAATTTTGAGACTCAAGAGCTGGGAAAATGAGCAATCACACAGATTTTGTTATGTTTTTAAGTAGAAAGATACTGAATGCTGTGGATGGTAATATCTTATGTCAGTTGCTTGCTATGAAATAATGAGCCTTGTGGAGTTTATATACAGTAGTGTCTGATTTTCAGTCCCTACTTTGGTATCTAAGAGACTAGGACCCCCATGCAGCATGCTTTCCCACAGCCCTCAGGAGTGGGTCCCCACCTTGCTTTCCTCTCCACCAAGGAGGCCAGTGTGATCACACGGACAGGGTACACAAGGTCCACTCCTCAGGGACTGCAGCAAAGTCCAACTCGCCTGGCCTGCTGCTGACCTTCGTGAGCTGCAGGGCTGAGAAGTGCCCTCAGCACTGGTTACATGTTATTCAAATAGGCTACCAAGCCCGGCCAGAGCTTGAGAACTGCTGGCCTAAAGCTCAAGCAAGAGGTTCTGTATTTTGTAAACTTTTAATGTCCAAGATGTGCTGAACGGCTGAATATTGGCTCTGGTCTCAGTAAATGACTTACTTATCAACTCCTTGTTTTTTTGTATCAACAGGTGACACTTGGACAGAAACACTGGCCTATGTGCTCTTCTGGGGAGTCGCAAGCGTTGGAACATTTTTTATTATCCTTTACAACGGCAAAGATTTTGTCGATGCTCCCAGATTGGTCCAGAAAGAAAAGATAGACTGAGTTTGTGTCTGTGGAAAGCGGCTTGGCCTGCAAGACTCCATCCTGCAGAACTGGAGTCTTTACTGACCCGCTTTCCACAGGAGCCGAGGTCTTAGGAAGCCTTTACCCCGAGCACATCTGTCTGTGCGAGGCGCTGACTGACCATTGGTGATCTGCCTGGTGATGTCTACTGTCGGACGCTGTGTTTATAATCTGAAGCTGTTCTGTAATTCAAACATAACCTGAATTCAGCTCACGGAGGGAAGGAATCTGTCCATTGTCAGTTTAATCACCTATTGGAGAATAAGTAATATATATCAAAAATCTAGCTTTCATTGTGTAAAACAGTCCATTGTTCATCTAGCTCAGTTTCATCGTCACTATGGAAGCATTACTGTTGGCAAGCATACTTTCCTACACACCTTCGGACTCTTCTTAAAAGTTTAATGGACGCTAACTGCTCTGCTTATAAAGTGTAAGTCTTCTCCATTCATTAAGGAGCTTGACAACACAGCCATGACTTCGCGGTGGGAAGAGAAGGGGCCGTGTTCCTGGGAGTCTCTGTGGGGCTGCCTTAGGAGCTCAGCTTCTGTTCAGGTATGCTGTACCTTTTTTAAAGGGTATAAATGAAATCAAAGATTGTAAAGTTTCTCTCTTATGCTAATGGTCCAAAGTCACCTGATTGCAGGACTGCCCTTGGCTGCTCAGCTGCTTCCTCCGGACCCTTCAAGGCAGCGTGGGCCTCTGAGAGGCTCTTGTCCGGGGTCGGTGGTGTGGGAGGTACCGCTGGGATGCTTCCCCTGTAAAGCTGCTGTTAGCCATCAATAGTGTAAGATGTAGTGCTTCCAGGTAGCACAGTTTTTCAAATCAAGGACCAACTTCAGCTCTAATTTATGTATAAAAACAAACCTGAAAACCATGCTTTAGAGGCTGTGCAGAGGTCTAAGTCAGACTGTATATTCAAACTGTAATTATGAGGTTTAAATGGTAGGAAAGTATGTGAGGTAGTACAATTGCCACTGTCTTAAAACAGCTCAGTTAAATATGCAACCATGTGTGTTATGCTTGAAAACATGTGCAGTTCTTTCAGTAGTAATCTTGTTCTCCTCAAATATCTCTAAAAGCGCCTTTTCAACATCACCTTTTATAAACAATAAGTTACTGCTTTTAGAAACTAAAAGTAACAGCTGGCAAACCTTCTGTAGCGTAAAATCAGTCATTAAAACTCTCAATAGGGAAAGTAATTAGAATACCTATTCTTAACATGTAAATAAGCAGAATTTGTTCCAAAGATGAAATGTTGAAACTTAGTTCATGTCTGCTGTAACCTATTACTCACATGCTACTGGGTGTTTAACGTTGAGAGCTCATTTCAACTACAGCACAAATGGAGCTGACCCTGGTGCGGCTGCTTTGCGGTGAATGGACTAATTAATGGTGGGCTGATCGTAAGGTTCTACACTGCAGAACCTTGCAATGATTTCACTTCCAAATTCACGTACTGTACATCCTGAGTGAAAATAAAATGTCATATTTTCTAACTACTGTTGGTGTCGTTCCTGCACTTGTCTTGAAAGGATTGTTCTTTTTTTATTACATGTTTAAAATCTTGCAAAGCAATGCAGGTCATTACATAAAAATTAGACAATGTAAAGGAACCAGAAATCCTACTTTCTAGTTATCACTTAAGAAACTGTGTTCATCCTTCTAATTATTTCCTAGTTACAGATAAAACCGGGGAAGTATTTAGTGAAGTATAATGTCCATACAAAGAAGTCCTCTGTCCCCCCTCCAGATTGCAATTTACTTTTAAAAATAATACAGGTCCCAATTGAGAAGTGGAATATTGCTTTTTAGAAAATGTTCTCTCAGGCCACCGGGTCAGTGAGAGCCAGGGGATGCTGACTGAACACCTTGGTGCCGAGGAGGCCCTCGAACGCACAGGGGAGTGAGATGGTTCTGGGCAATGGCCTCTGGGATATACAGCCCCCGTGAACCATGGGAAACTGCCATGGGCGCGTCCTGCCCCTCCCTGTGTGGCTCTGCAGTGGCTGTCCCTGCTTCCTTTGCTGTCTTCCTGCAGAAGGGCTTCAGGAATTCTCTGCCACCATGCCCTCCCGTGTCCTTCCCTGCCTGGTGATCTGTGCCTTTCCAGGGCATTTTATGAGAGATTTAGTGTATTAGCTAAGCCAGGGGTCCTCAAACTATGGCCCGCGGGTTACATGCAACCCGCCGAAAACATTTATCCGGCCCGCCAGGTGTTTTTGCTGCCGCTGTGTGCATAGGAATTTGTTCATAGTTTTTTTTTTAA
>NW_005369287.1:80029-85622 GCF_000412655.1 Myotis brandtii
GTTTTTGCCGCCGCTGTGTGCATAGGAATTTGTTCATATTTTTTTTTAAACTATAGTCCGGCCCTCCAACGGTCTGAGGGACAGTGAACTGGCCCCCTGTTTAAAAAGTGTGAGGACCCCTGATCTAAGCCCTCTATTTGTGCTCTCTTTCCTTCTAGCTCCAACATGAAAGCTTTGTCCCATTCAGGGTTTAGTGACAGGGTGGGAGTCGTGGGGGCATAATCCCCAGAGTCACTTGATGCAGATTTATCAGTCCTGATGGCACAGGACTTACTTTTTGTGTGGGGGTCAGAGAAGGAGAAATGAAGGGTGTGTATGGCAGGAAGGGGGCTGGGGGAGTGGCTTAAACAGGAGAGGGTTTGGAGTTTCTTCCCGCTTGCCTAACAGCCCTGATGCCAGAAGAAATTGAGTTCTCTCAATACAAATAAATTATGATAAATACTTAAAATACTAGATTTCTTGCCATGAAGGCCTCTCCAACATGGCAGCTTGGTTCACCCAAGCCAGCAAGATGGAAGTCACAGTCTTTTATAACCTCATCTCAGAGATGTCCATCATTCTCACCACCTTCTCTGCACGGTGCTCGCTCCAGCTCATCCAAGGGGAGAGGGGTCCAGGGGGCATGAGTGCCAGGAGGTGGGGGTCTCTGGGCACCATCTTAGATGTCTGCTACCACAACCAGTAAGGAGAGTCTTTAAAACCTCAGCCAGTAAATGACAAAAAGACCTATAGATATACCAGTACTTGTTTAGGGCTTTATGATGACAAATGCTAAAAACCAAATACTTCCCACCTGATTCCTTGGGAGAACCAAGATGATGGCGTAGGTAAATGCCAGTACTCGCCACCTCCCACAACCACATCAAAATTACAACCAAAACAGAACAACTACCATTCAGAACCACCTGAAATCTGGCTGAATGGAAGTCCTACAACTAGAGAAGAAAGTATATCAAGACTTACAGGAATGGCGGAGGCACATAACAGGTTGGTCCAAAACCCACGTGCGGTGTGTTTTTTAACCGGGAGGGATATCTCAGCTGCAGAGGCCTTCCCTGAGAAGCAAGGGGTCCCAGTCCCGCACCAGACCCCCAGCACAGGGTTCCAGAGCTGAGAAGAATAGTCCCCGTAGCTCCGGCCAGAAAAACCAGAAGGGATTGTGGCTCAGTGACACAGGCTGCTGGAGTTCCCAGGTGTTCCTGTTAAAGGGCCAGCCATGGACTTACATGGTGCCGCTTCCTCTGAGCTCCAGCGCCAGGGACCCAGGGACATACAGGGAGAAACTGGATTGTCTGGCATCAGGGCAGGAATTTGGGGGGTGGCTTTCTCCCAGATGGGGGTGCTTGCAGGGGTCATTTTTTCTGTGCTGGGACCTCCTCAGGCACAGGGTTGACTGGCAGCCATATCTGTTTCCATCAGCATAGCCAACACTGTTCACTCGGCCCCATCCAATTTTCAGCCCCACCCAAGCTGTTTGCAGCAGCTTTTCCATATGAATGGCCTGTCCTGGCTCAGGCTTCAGACTTTTCTAAAATCTCTCAATAAGCAGCAGCAGCCTCAAACCTATCAATAAGCGGCCCAAAACCTGGTACTAGCACCGCCTGTTTTGCTTCACAGCTGGGCCTCGCCTGGGCACTTCCAAACTCAATACAAATAGAAGGCATGTTTAATCTGTGGTTCCTGCCGGGTGGCCCCAGAGGCAGTACACCGGTGGACAGCTTGAGACCACACCAGACTACAACTCTACACATCCACAGTGACACACTCAAAGGGCAGACTCAGTGAGCACCAAAGCCCCACCAAAGCCCCACCGAAGCAAGTCCTGCTCCATAGGGGTGTCTCCTGCACAGCAGCTCTCCCACTGTAGTCGCAGCTGGTCCTCACAGCCAACTGGCCTGGATGTCAGCTCCTCCCAGTGACACCAGCAGCAATCAAGGCTCAACTACAAGACTGTGCACACAGCCCACACAGGGGCGCACCTAGAGGGCCCAGCTCAGGCGACTGGGGAGGCTGAGCCACTGGGCCCTGCAGGACACCTACTACACAAGGCCACTCTACCAATTCCAGGAGACGTAGCTGCTCTATTTAATACACAGAAACAAACACAGGGAAGCAGCCAAAATGCGGCGACAAACAGGTCACAAATGAAAGAAATGCAAGCAAACTACTGGATACATAGTTCAAAACATGAAATGTTGAAGGATATTCTTTAAGAGAAAGAGGAAGAGAACAATAAAATGGCAATAAATACATATCTATCAACAACTGAATCTAAAAATAAATGAACAAGAAATCTAATGAACACAATAAACTGATGAATAAAATAAAATAAAATCAAAGGCATGGAAACATGGAACAGACTGACGCATCTCACAGGGAAGGGGTGAGGGGGGTGGGAAGAGATTAACCAAAGGTCATATATGCATTACCTATGGACACAGACAATAGGGTGGTGAAGGCCTGGGGTGGGGAGGGAACTGGGCGGAGGGGAGCAGTGGAGGGGCGGAGGGGGGAGAGGGACATCTATGATACTCTCAACAATAAAGTTCTTTTTGTGTGTGTGTGTTTTTTTTAAAGAACTAAGACAGGGTTCTGATGTTTCTAGTATAAATAGAAAGCTTTGCGGCACTGGTGATCTGGCCATATCACCATGGTTACCATGAAGTATACAGGAACGGAATGTCCCTTTTTCTCTCCAGCTTATTGCAGAGGGGGCGAACAATTGTCAAAATGACCGCTTCTGTAAAGTACCTAGAAAACAGTCAACAAAGAGCTTTTTGAGAGCATCTTATTATTGGCTCAAAAGAATTAATGAGAGATAGTCTGCTCTTCATGAAGTTTGCAGAAACCAAAGTAAAAAAGTGAACTGAAACTCAAGACAGCTTTGCTGGGAGCCCATTATTCTATAAACAATGGGAGTTCACTGATTTGACTTCCTTGAGCAAAATTATTCCGTGGAAGTGACATTTCCATACAATTGGAAATGCTCAAAAATACTTTCAAACTTTTAAAGGTCATTTTGATGTATATATTCCTAAATGTAGGATACAGTTTCCTTTTTTTTTTAATTGATTTCAGAGAGAGGGAGGGAGAGAGAGAGAGAAACATCAGTGGGGCTATCTCTTGTACGTGGTGATGGAGCCCACAACCTGGGCAATATACCCTGACTGGGAATCAAATTGGCGACCTCCTGGTATATATATACACACATACATACATACATACACACACACACACACACACACACACACACTTTTTTTTTGCGCCGACCACAACCTACGCAGGTGCCAGGGCCATTTTCCGTCTTTCTTTTAATATATTTTTCTAAATTGATTTCAAAAAGGAAGAGCGAGATAGAAACATCCATGATGAGAGAGAATCATTGACCGGCTGCCTCCTGCAAGTCCCCCACTGGGGATTGAGCCCACAACCCGGGCATGTGCCCTATGGAGCAGGACTTGCTTCGGTGGGGCTTTGGTGGGGCCTGCGAACAGACGCTCTATCCACTGAGCCATACCGGCTAGGGCTCCTCCTTTCTTAAATGGGTGCAGGTTCTCAGGTTTGGCTGGTTCCGGGACGTGGCCTGGGCATCGGGGTTTTAAATGCTCCCAGGTGGTTCGGAGAGGCAGCCAGGTGGAGACCACTAAAACACAGTTACTGTGAATAAAGTGATGGGACAACATCGGTCTCCAGGCCCCTGGGGGCCGATGTGGGGCTGAAAGCCCCTGGTGGTGCCTGACCCCAGAAGGGCGGCCTGTATTCACTGTAAGACAGAGACCAGGCCTGGGGGCTGCGGGCGGGGCTGGGCTGAGGACAGACTCTGCGCTGTGTATTCGCCATCATCGAGTGCGCTCACTCTTCACACCTGATATCCGAGGTTTCTCAACACTAAAACCCCCTGATGAGAAATCAGAGGGCTGACTATGTGGGGTAAATAAACGCTGGTTCCTCCATTTTAAAGGCAAGGGATCTTTTTATAACCGGCCATCGGGTGAGGCCGGAAGTGCTGATAAGCGGGCAGCTCAAGACAGAGGAAGCCGTCCTAAGGCCCCAGGAGAGCAAGTGGCATGAAACGAATTAAGAAACAAACAAACAACCCTAACCCGTTTGGTTTGGCTCAGTGGATAGAGCATTGGCCTGCGGACTGAAAGGTCCCAGGTTCGATTCCGGTCAAGGGCATGTACCTTGGTTGCGGGCACATCCCCAGTGGGGGGTGTGCAGGAGGCGGCTGGTAGATGTTTCTCTCTCATGGATGTTTCTAAACTCTCTATCCTTCTCCCTTCCTCTCTGTAAAGAATCAATAAAATATATTTTAAAAAAAGAAACCAACATCTCCACCTGAGGTCCCAAGCGAGTGCTTACGTGTCTTCAAAGGCGTCTGCATAAATCGACCCGGGGACTACCCTGAACCCCAGGACCTAGGGACGCACAGGCCCGAGGGCGGGAAGGGACCGCTCCCTGAGGGACCCCCTCCCGCAGTAAAAACACGACAGGAGACAAGGACCGTGGTGGACGAAAGCTCTATCATAAATATAGTGGTTTCGGTTACAAGACGCTCTGCTGGAGTATATACACTTTAGAAAACGTATGTACAGATAAATAATTTAAATGGACCGTCAGTAGTGTTCTTGGCCTTTCCTACAAAGAGGCGCCCGTCGGGCCCCAATGGAGCAGGAAGTCGATGGGAAAGGGCCGCACTTCCTCCCTCGCCGGGGCTCCGCGGACCCCGCACAAAACCCCCGAAGGCGGCCCACTGGGGCAGTTTCTGTGGGGAGGACAGGGCTGGACCTACTGTGAGCGGCTCCACGTGAGAGGACAGCGCCCTCCCCCCGCCACCCCCGCTCCGGGTCCCGGCAAAGGCCTTCCTTCCGGCCACTCACCCTGTTGGCGAAGGAGGACGCGGCGGACGCATCCTCGCTCTGCAGAGAGGACTCGGGCTGCACGGGACACGCAGGTGTGCCCTCGCCGCCACTTAAAAGAGCCCGTTTTCAAACGATGGCCCCTCTACTATTTTGGAATCTCGTTAGAAAAAAAAAAAATGGCTTAAATTTTATTCCATAAAAATGGTAGTCAAAAGTCAGCTCACAGTGTGCGCTAATTCTAGGCCTTTCCTAGAATCAAGGAGGCCGCTGGCCTCGAGCCTGGCCCTGAACACCTGCCCCTGTGGCGACAGGGAGACGGCCGCGACCTCGGGGCACAGGGCAGAGGGGCGCTCGGTGCCCGAGGGGCCTTCCTCCTCCACACCTTCTAGCTCTTTCTAGGCGCCGCCGGAAGACGACGCGCTCAGGGCTTCCGGCGTAAATACTTGCAAAGCGGCCGCGGAGGCTCCACCTGGAACTAATAGCGTGAAAGTGGGCGGCGGCCTCGGGAGCCGGTCCTCAGGCCACGGGCGCTGGGTCTCCCCGCCTGAGGCGGCGCCAGACGAAAGTCCCCAGGGCCACCAGGGGGATGCACATGGTGGAGGAGGCCACGAGCAGCCCGATGACGGCCAGCGCGTATGCGGGGTAGTCCTTGGTCACCAGCTGGCCCTGAAGGGAGAAGCGGAGCTCAGCCCAGAGAACCTGCCCACGTGGAACCCTTCCCGAGCACGCGG
>NW_005369287.1:85734-96000 GCF_000412655.1 Myotis brandtii
CCCTCCCGCTCGCCCCGCCCCCCCGCTGGCCCGGGTGGCTCACTAGCAAGGGTGCTGGGCAGACTAACTCCCCTCGTCCTCTTTCTCTTCCCTGCACTTCATGGCCTGCGTAGCCATTGTTTGGAGCTTCCGCTAAAGAGTAACCCCTAAAGACTAATCATCGATTGGCTGGTGTGACTCTGTTAGCATCCGTGGGTTGCGGGGTTGATCCCGGGTGTGGGGCATACAGGAGGCAGCCAATCGATGATTCTCTCTCATCATTGATGTTTCTATCTCTCTCTCCCTCTCCCTTCTTCTCTGAAATCAATAAAAATATAAATTTAAATGAAAAAGAATAACTGCACGTGGTTATGTTTGAGATGCCGGGCAGGGCAGCTGGACGTGGGGGTTGGCCCTTAGCCCAGCACAGTCCAGTAGAACTTTCTGGGCTGATAGAAATGAGCCTTGTCCGACACCAGACACAAGGGTTACTGAGCACTTGAAGTGGGGCCAGTGAGGCTGTGTGCTGAGCTTTGAGGTACGATTAGCACTGAAACCACAGCTTTGATGTTGCCCTGTTGTGACCAACGACCTGCCCACGCCATGGCAGGAACTCCTTGGTTTCAGAAAACTAAGGCCTGTGCTCTTGGGGCCCCGGGAGGGCAGGTACCTGGGAGGCGTCCCACGCTTGGTACTGCAGGGTCCCCGTGAGGATGTAGTCGCTCAGGTAGAAGAGCAGGAGGCTGATGATGAGCAGCGGGCTCACGCCAGCCCACATGATCTTCCAGTACCAGCTCAGAGTGCGGCCAGTCATGGCCTGAAGGTCACTTTCAAATCTGCTTGGAAAATGGGAAAGTCTGGATTAGCCACGATGTTGGAGCGAGGGGGAGCCCAGCTTGCACATCCCTGTTCGCTTGGGGAGATTCTGTTCTGGCTCCACTGAGATTTGAACACAAACATGGGGCCTCCCTCCCTGATTCCTTCTGGGGATGGAATGGGGAGAAGGGCTGAGGCTGACACAGAGGGGGGTGCAAAGCGATCACCCCCAAATAAGTGGACGTCAGGAGACATCTTTCTGGTGCCAACCTTCAGATGGAGGCTGCTGGCCTAGACCAGAGGGCAGCTCCCACCAATGGCGGGAACAGAGAGCCTGGGACAGGGGCCCAACCAGCCTCAATGCCAGGGGACCCCCAGGGCAACTCCTGGCTTGGGGTCTGCCAGTGACTCTACTCCCCATTACAAACACCCCAGAGGGGAATCTCTTTTGTCCCCTGAAACCACAGCAGGTTTTCTGGGGCGGATGGAGAGCCAGACTTGGGACTAAAGGGTGATGGCCCGGCGGTTGGAGCCGCCCAGGTGTAGTTGCCCGAAGACCACTACTGTGTTCAATCATGTCTGCAGACTGTCTTTCTTTCCTTTCCTTTAAATGGACTCTTTTGCCTAAGTTTAGCAATAGCATAACAGCATCCATTCTTTTGTGGGTTTGATAGGCTAATCGTATATTTTTAACATGCACATAAATAAGTATGAAAAGGATCTTCGGCACTTTGGGAAATGCTGACCCAGTCCAAGGGCTTTAAAACCGCTCCGCACGACGGGAGAGGCAGCCTTGAAGGAGGGGTGGGGTTGGGGCGGAGTGAAACTGTCACCAGGTGCAACCACAGCCACTGCCTCACTTCCACCCCTGGCCTGTCTTAAGTTCCCCCATGAGCTTCTAGCTGCCCCTGTGTGGCTGCTGACCTAGCCAGACCTTGGGCTCTAGGTCACGAAGACTCATGTGCATAATGTGAACACTGGGATTTTCAAGACCATACAAGGCAGAAAGGGTTGGGTTCTCTTGTTCCTTTACCTCCCCTGACTTCCACGTTCCTGTATAGAGAAACGTGGGAAGAGCTGCAGAAAGGCCGCATGGCACTGTTGCAAAGTGGCCACTAGATGGCGCCGTCCCCCGTCCAAGCAGAAAGACTGCCCTCTGCTGGTCATTCTCATATCTGGCTGCTTACGAAATCCCCAGGGCATCTTTGGTTTCTCCGTCCAATCGGCCATTTACCAACACCCGCTTGGATGGACTTGTACCCCTCTCCAGCGCCTCCAGGCACGACGGGAGAGGCAGCCTTGAAGGAGGGGTGGGGTTGGGGCGGAGTGAAACTGTCACCAGGTGCAACCACAGCCACTGCCTCACTTCCACCCCTGGCCTGTCTTAAGTTCCCCCGTGAACTTCTAGCTGCCCCTGTGTGGCCGCTGACCTAGCCAGACCTTAGGCTCTAGGCCACGAAGACTCATGTGCATGATGCGAACACTGGGATTTTCAAGACCATACAAGGCAGGAAGTGTTGGGTTCTCTTGTTCCTTTACCTCCCCTGCCCTCCACTTTCCTGTATAGAGAAACGTGGGAAGAGCTGCAGAAAGGCCGCATGGCACTGTTGCAAAGTGGCCACTAGATGGCGCCGTCCCCCGTCCAAGCAGAAAGACTGCCCTCTGCTGGTCATTCTCATATCTGGCTGCTTACGAAATCCCCAGGGCATCTTTGGTTTCTCCGTCCAATCGGCCATTTACCAACACCCGCTTGGATGGACTTGTACCCCTCTCCAGCGCCTCCAGTGGGCCCTAGGTTCTGTTCCTCTGGGCATTTCCTAGATGACCAATATGTTCCCGTTTACCCAGGACTTCCCTGGGTTTAGCACTGAAAAAGCCCCAACGTCCCAGGAAACCCTTCTTTTTCGGGAAAACGGGGTGAGTCTAACGCTAAAGTCCTATCTGTGTTACTAGCTCTGGGGGAAGAGTACGGGCCGATAAAAAGGCATTCCTTGACCACAAAAGTTTGGAAATACTGCAAATTACAACCCCCTTTTTGAGATTCACAATTGTCTTCAAAGGTCTGAGAAATCCTACAGCAAAGAAATCTGGCTTTAATTTATGTCCTGGAGTTATTTGATCGTGGAAATCCCTCAGAATGGCTTCCAAGGGGCATAGTGGGACACTCGGCACCAGGGGCCTGGCTCCTAGACGGTCCCAGCTGGTCCCCTGACCCACCTCCAGGTCAGTTTGGAAGATGATAAGAGACTGGGGTGGGGACGACTTGGTACAGCCCTTCTGAGCAGGCTCTCATTCGAGCAGCAGTTCCCAAAACGTAATGGGCCTCTACCCCCTGGATGTGCCAAAATGTGGATTTGACGCAGGGGTTTGGGGGCCTGAGACCCTGCATTCTTTTAAAAATATTTGTATTGCTTTCAGAGAGGAAGGGCGAGGGAGAGAGAGAAACTTAATGATGAGAGTCACTGATCGGCACCTCCTGCATGCCCCTAACCGAGCCCGCAACCCAGGCATGTGCCCTTGACCAGAATCGAACCTGGGACCCTTCAACGCACAAGCTGACACTCTATCCACTGAGCCAAACCAGCTAGGGCGAGAGCCTGCATTCTAACAAGCTCCCTGATGCTGCCGCTCTGGGACCAGATTCACCTGCAGCTAGAGCCCCACCTGGACCCACCTAATCAGCGCCCTGGGGATGAAGGGGGAGTGGGGTATGTTAGAACCAGGCCCCAGGGGCTCCAGTGCACGCCCAGGTCTGAAAACTGCTCTAGACCCGTGGTTCTCAGCCTGGCCACACATCCCAGCACCAGGGCTGTGCTGTGCCAGGGTTGAGAACCATACATCCTGAATCTGCCAGACTTCAAGGTCTGGGTTATCAACTGGACTTTGGTCAGCGAGCTTGAAAATGCTGGTTTCGGCCCTAGCTGGTTTGGCTCTGTGGATAGAGCGTCAGCCTGCGGACTGAAAGGTCCCGGGTTCGAGTCCAGTCAAGGGCACATGCCTGGGTTGCGGGCTCGATCCCCAGTAGGGGGCACGCAGGAGGCAGCCGATCAATGATTCTCTCTCATCATTGATGTTTCTATCTCTTCCTCTCCCTTCCTCTCTGAAATCAATAAAAATATATGTATAAAAAAATGCTGGTGTCGGCCAAGGGTCAGAACGGCCAGTGCCCGGAGGCAGGATTGCCTGCCCCTGGAGCCGTTGGGGTTCAGCAGGGCCAACGGGGCCAATATCTATAATAATAAAAGCATAATAGGCTAATTAGACCAGATGCCCTTCGGGACAAGGCCAGTGCCCCGAGGCAGGATTGCCTGCCCCTGGAGCCATTGGGGTTCACAGGGTCAATGGGGCCAATATCTATAATAATAAAAGCATAATAGGCTAATTAGACCAGACGCCCTTCGGGCCGAAGCCGGGGCTGGGAGGGAAGCCCGGGTCCCGGGTGCCAGAGGGAAGCCGGTGCTGGCAGCTGGGGAAAGGAAGGCCTACTCTTGCATGAATTTCATGCATCGGGCCTCTAGTCCTTTAATAAAAAGTAAAAGCACAGGAAATAGGCAAGATAAAGGTTGAAGGCCAGCTGAGGGGGAAGTGAGGCAGAGAATTAGCTGAGATCTGGGGGAAGATTAAAGCCCTGAAAGATGCCAAGCTTAAAGGAGAACGCGCGATGCCCGCCGCCGAGAGAGGGTTGTTCCTGTGGGTGAGCTTGCCCAGCAGTTGGTGGGGTGGGTCTCACCTCCTCAGCCCGTACACGTAGCACACGGCAATCGTCTCCACCAGCACGATGAGCAGCAGGGACAGCGTGGCCGCGTAGTCGTTGAAGATGTCGAACCAGTAGTTGCCGGCCTCCAAGGTGAACACCAAGCCCACTGCGCAGTTGAGGAGGCACACCAGACCTGGGCCAAGACACGGCTCACCTGCCTGCACCCACACCTGCCCCAGCAGGGCCGTGGGCGCCGGGAGGACTCGGCTGATGGGCTCACCCATGTGTGTTGGTCTCTCTGAATGTGTGTGTGTGTGTGTGTGTGTGTGTGGAGGAAGGTGTCCCAAGGAGCGTCAGCGGGCAGCATCGATGGTAATTCACAGAGCTGTCCTGCAGGGGGCACCAGCTCAATGGAAAAGAGAAGGTTGTAGCATCCCTAGGGGATCTGGCCCAGGCTGTGAATTGGGGCTGGAGATGGGAGCTGCGGGCGACCCTCTGGGGACTTCCTAGAGAGGAGTCATGTCTGACCAGAGGGGTGCGGGGAGAAGGGAAGAGTCGAATGTTTACACAGCTCCCACTGCGGCCCAGGCACTTGCCACGCATTGAGCACTTAGGCCTCCGAGGCGGGAATCAAGGAGCCCCTTTTACAGATGGGGAAGCCAAGGCTCAGAGATGGGGAAGCCAAGGCCCCTCTGCCTCCAGAATCTGGGTTCTTGTCCGGGTCTCCTTCGGCCGCCTCTCTTGGGCTCCCCACGAAGTACTGGACTAAAGCTCCCTCCTGCCCTTCCTCTGCTACCCCACATCGCACCAGCCACCAAGCCCTGCCTGAGGGGTCCCGCAGGAGAGGGGGTTCGTGTGGCCAGCAGCTAACAGCACGCTGATGCGGCTGCAGGTGTGGGGCGGCTGCTCAATGCGGAGGGCACTGACCAAGGGTGGGCAGGACTTCAGAGGCCTGGGCTGGGAGGAGGGACGTTGTGGACGGTGTCACCAAGGGAAGGGGTGGGTGCACAGGGCTGGAGTGGAGCAGAGGGGAGGCGGAGTGACTGGGAGGTCAGGTTCTTCCCTAAAACCCTGCTGTCCACCGAGGGCAGAATGGTAGAGAGATGGGTGTCTGCTCTTACAATGGCTTCTCACACGGGCGGGAGAGGGACAGCCGATCGCTAATTGTCACAGTGTGGGCGGGTCTCCTAGAGTTTGGGTGTAGACCACACACAGAGCACATACGTGCGATTTCATGTACACGGAGCCCAACAAAGGGGGAAACAAACATAAAACGGTGGCAGTGAGACCAGAGGGGACGTGACCTGGGTCAGTGGTGGTTATCTGGGCGGATACATACGCCACGTTCACTGAGTTTGTGCTTAAGGAGTGGACACCCCGCAGCGGTTATGCCTCAATTAAACAAGGACAAAAGCGGCGTCTCTCCTGGCCTGGGAGCTCTGGGTGCCAGGTTGGGGAGCTTGGCCACTTCCCATCCCCCTGGGGTGGAGAGCCAGACACATGGGGTGATTGACACGTGCCAGGTCCCAACTGCCCAGGGGGAGGAGAAGGTGAAGGCAGGGCTCCTGTGAGGTCGCTGCAGCCCCGTGGCCACCTCCACAGGCACACGGCCCCCCGAGGCCGCCCACCCATCTGCTGGTCCCCCCCATCCGCCCTCCCCGAGTGCCGCCTCTGCCCCGCCCGCCGCTCACCGGAGATGGCCTCCTTGGGCAGGTGGCGGGAAATGGCCTTGCTGTCGGTCAGGGGCGTGAGGATGGCGGCCGTGTTGCCCAGCATGCTCCCGATCCCCAGCATCAGCAGCATGAAGAAGTACAGCACCGACCACAGCTGGGACACCTCCATGTTCTTTATGGCCTCGGTGTAGACGATGAAAGCCAGGCCGGTGCCCTGGACGGCCTGCCCCCGGGGACAAGACCCCAGTCACACACCGAGGGATGCGCAGCTCCTTGGACACCCCCGACGCTAAGCTGTGGGGGACCTCGGAGCTGGCTCTCCCACCTGCAGGCCAGCGCCCCCGTCTGAGCCCCTAATGGCAAGTGTTTACAATGGTTCTTTCAGGTGGTGGACACGTGGGTGCCGTTATAGGATTCTTTGTACTTTCTGCCTTTTCAACATTTAAAAGGAAGAGGAAACAAGGGCACCGAGCACCCAAAGGAACCAGTGTCCCCGGGCAGCAGCTGGGGGGAGGGTGGCCCGTCCTCCCTTCTCCCGGAAGAGGCGGAGGGAGAAGAATTCCGTCCCCGAGACCTTGCCAGCGCCTTACCGTGTCCAGCTCCGACTCCAAGCTGCAGTTTTTAATCAGTGGGAACACCTTGCTGTATTGGTCGGGGTAGGTAGACGCCAGGTAGCCCTTCACCTGCTCCAGGTTGCTGGCTGTCAAAAAGCCATCTTCCAGGTCGAAAGAATTGGTCAGCAGCAGAATCACCCTGCGGGCAGAGCACGAGAATGACCCCCGAGATCAGAAAGGCCGCCGTCGCCAGCTTGCTGGGGGCTCGGGCCCACGCTGTCCCCCGCCTCCTCTTTTCTGATTACGTAAGGTCCTCGCCAGAGGAATCTGTTGATTGCCAACCTTTAATTTATTTAAAAAATATACTTTTATTGATTTCAGAGAGGAAGGGAGAGAGATAGAAACGTCAACGATCGGCTGCCTCCTGCACGCCCCACACTGGGGATCGAGCCCACAATCCGGGAATTGTACCCCGACCTCCTGGTTCATAGGTGGACGCTCAACCACCGATGAGGGAAAAACCATTGATTGGCTGTCTCCTGCACGCCCCACACTAGGGATCGAGCCCACAATCTGGGAATCGAACCCCGACCTCCTGGTTCATAGGTGGACGCTCAACCACTAAGCCACGCCGGCTGGGCAATTGCTGATCTTTTAAAGGGCAAGGTATTTAGAGGGGCTCTGAAGAAGCCTCGAGTAGGAACAGTGGTGACAAGAGGGACCAACCGCACAGCGGGCTCTGTGACCGCTGTCCGGCTCTGTCCGGCCGAACGTCTGTGATGGGAAATGTCCCAGGTCCGTGCCGTCCACTGTGGCCCCCAGGAGCCACATGCGGCCCCGAGGAATTGATTTAAATCAGTGGTTCTCAACCTTCTGGCCCTTTAAATACAGTTCCTCATGTTGTGACCCAACCATACAATTATTTTCGTTGCTACTTCATAACTGTAATGTTGCTACTGTTATGAATCGTAATGTAAATATCTGATATGCAGGATGGTCTTAGGCGAACCCTGTGAAAGGGTCGTTCGACCGCCAAAGGGGTCGCGACGCACAGGTTGAGAACTGCTGATTTAAATCAAAATCTACGTCCGTTTAAGGAAGCATTAAATTGACATTAAACCTTGTCAGGAGCCCCTCGCAGCTAGTGACACGCTGTTGGACAGGGTGCCTGCGGGTGTCTCTCGCATTTGGGAAAGATCACAGAGAGCAGCTTCTGGAATCTCCACGGCTCAGCCAGGGAGCTCTCGGCTGCTTCTGGGGCCGAAGAAATGAAGGCTGTGGATCCCTGCGTGCTGAGGGCTCTGAGTACGTGGTGCCCCTCCCTTCGGGCGCACGCTGACTCGGCACAGGCCTCCAGCTGCTGTCGCCGGTGGGCAGAGCCTGCATTCGACACTGGATCGAGGACTGCCAGGCGGGTGCCCTGTGCCCCACACCCCTTGGTGCCTGGCATCCGCCTCTCCCCAGTGCCCCTTCCGCTCGAGCTCTGGAGACTCGCCTGCCCCGCGCGGCCCGGCTCCCCGGACGGCCTGGCTTACTTGTTCAAGCAGCTCTCGTAGTTGAAGGTGGCCTTGAAGCCGTAGATGGAGAAGGTCACGACGCTGGCGAATATGGAGGTGGAGCTGTTGATGAGGGACACGATGATGGCGTGCTTCTGGCAGTTGTTGGAGGGCTCGTTGTAGCTGGCGAAGGCGATCAGGCTGCCGAAGCCCAGGCCGAGCGAGAAGAAGATCTGGGTGGCTGCGTTGATCCAGGCCTTGGGGTTGGCCAGCTGCTCCAGCTGGAAGGCAGCAGGGACAGGGTTGTGAGCCCAGGGGGGTGGGGGGATCCCCAACCTCTCGGGCAGGGGAGGGAGGGTGGCCCTGGAGGACCCTGCCTGGCACAGCCGGGCCTGGGGCCGGTGCCCTGCCCACTCCTTAGCAGATGAAACATCCCTCCTGCCGTGTCCCCACAGCTCCTTCCCCGGGGGAGGTGTGCAGTGGGAAGTGTGGGGTGAAATCACTTCAAAAGGAACCAGGCCCCCGATGCCTGAGCCGGGCACTGCACGGGCCTGGGCCTCCCGAGATGGAGGTGGTGGGGCCTGGTGGTGAGGCCGAGGTCTGGGTTGAACCCCGGTAATGTGGCAGCGGGGGGGCTCTTGGGGGTGCTGCTACCACAGCCATTTGTTTCCAGGGGCCATTCTTTGCTAAACGAAGAACCTGTCCTGTCCCCAAGGCAACCGTGACCAAGACTGGCTGTGGGGAGCCTCGGGAGGGACCCCGAAACCCCTGCCAAGAGTGGATTTGCCCCGAAGGGAAACCGAGATGATGCTCAGGGCAGATAACAGTCCACAGGCTGGAAGGCGGGGCTGGGGTGAGATTGGGGCCAGGAGGCCAGACGTGGGGCAGCAGTCGGTGGAGGGCAGTGAGAATGAGGATGGGAGTGGACAGAAGACGCAATGCCCAGAAGTCACAGGGCTTGGGGACTGCCTGGCTGAGGGTGACTCAGCACCCGCAGGTCATCCATCCCCACCCACGGCCTGGGGGCTCCCACCAGCCTTCTGGGCTCAGGACAGCTTTCTCCACCCTCCCTCTTGCCCTCTCCGCCCTCTGGAAGGGGCAGGAAGATGGGGCACCTCAGGCCCCGTCCCTCCGGCTCGTACCTTGGGGGTGAACATGTACAGCAGCCCGTTGGTGGCCCCGTGGAGCGTGAGGCCCCTGATCAGGTAGATGATGAGCACGCAGTAGGGCATCGACGCAGTGAAATACACCACCTGCGGGCACCAGAGGGCAGAGTCAGGCTCCGGGAGATGTGGCCAGACCCTCAGCAGACCCTTTGCCTACAGCAGACCCTCCGTCCTGGGAAACACCATGCTGTCTGGGCTCAGGCTGCGGACAGCAGGGAAGGCATGGGGTCTCATCAGTCCTGCGTCTGGGCTGGGAGACGGGTGGTGGGATGTGGTTGCCAGGCCCGTAAGTGCCAGGAAATCCCTGGTTCCACAGAGAAGAGGAACGCAGAGCAGAGGCCAGCCCTCCACCTCCCTTCAACCTGGCCTCGTTCTGGGAAGGATCGGGGCTGCCCTCAAGCACATCCATCACAGGAACGTGTGCGCATTTCAACACCCCAACGCTCAGGCTGCCCCTCGCTGATCACCAGAACCTTCGGGGGTGGACTGAGACGGCGGAGGGGCAAAAGCTCTCAGGCGGTGCCCATGGGCAGCGAGGCCTGAGAGCAGGGCAGGTGTCTCTGGGAAATCTTCAACCATCTAAGGTTTTAAAGGAGGGAGAACTCCCTGTCTGGTTGCTTGGTGCTACTGGGCAGTGTGGCTGTGGGGCTGGCTGGCCCAGAAATGCCCGTCTTTTGGGGGGCGGGAAAGGCCTGGTTTTGAGATTGAGGGCTGCACCTCTGACCACCTTTATAGTTACCTGGCAAGTGGCTTGTGCCAGCGCACCGCCCGCCTCCCCCAGCCAGCTCTGCCCCTCGCTGGCAGGAGGCAGCCTGCCCCCCCCCCCCCCCCCCTCCCCCCCCCCCCCCCCCCCCCCCCCCCCGCCCCCCCCCCCCCACCTTCGCG
>NW_005369287.1:99281-111641 GCF_000412655.1 Myotis brandtii
TGCCGGTGGACTCGGTGCCCCGCAGGATGCACAGGTAGACAACGAGCCAGGCCAGGAGGAGGCAGAGCGCGGGCTCCCACTGCAGGCTGCCGCTGTCCTGGATGGACGGCGAGATGTTGAGGGTCTTCCGGTACCAGAAGTACTTGGTGGAGGAGGCCTGCTCACACTCCGCGTCGAAGCCTGTGTGGTTGGCGTTCAGTGGGCAGACAGACCACGGCAGGGGGTCCTGGGGTCAACACAGCATCACAGAGAGGTGAGGGCTGAGGCCGAAGGTCAGGGGGGAGGGCGGGAGGTGGCCCTCACACCAGGCTTTTGGAGGAGAAGGGAGCTGGTCCCCAAGGGCAGGTGGTGGGAGCCCCGAAGGCAGCCAGGGAGTCAGAGGGTTTGTCGAGGGCACAGATGAGGTAGGGAGTAGGGGGAGGCAGGGAGGGGGTGCACGAGGGGCTCCACACGCCTTACAGTCCTAGCGGTGTTTTTTGAGGATCACCTAACTCTACCGTGTCAGAGAGACTGAATACGCAAACGGACAAGGGCCAGACTCTCCATGACAACAGAACTCTGCCCCGCAGCCCAGCTGGTGTGGCTCAGTGGTTGAGCATCAACCTATGAATCAGGAGGTCATGGTTCGATTCCCGGTCAGGGCACATGCCCGGGTTTCAAGCTCAATCCCCAGAAGGGGGCGTGCAGGAGGCAGCTGATCAGTGATTCTCTCTCATCATTGATGTTTCTGTCTCTCCCTCTCCCCTCTCCCCTCCTCTCTGAAATCAATAAAAATATATTTAAAAAGAAAAAAAAGAATTCTGACCCTCAATCTCCCGCCTGTTCCGGTGTCCGCCTGCCCCGCGCCCTGGCCCCTCTCACCTGGAAGGAGTGGAAGAGGTACCAGAAGGCCCAGGCGTTGATGACGTTGTAGTACATGGACAGGAAGAAGGACACCACCACGCTGGCGACGCCTGTGGGAAGCAGAGGGCGCTGAGGGGCCATCCCCGCCGCCTGACCGGCAACCCTGCCCGCCCCCTCCACCCCCGTGCGCCCAGGATACTCCTGCAGTTACTGGGCTGGCAGAACGTCCGCAGCAGGTGTGTGGGGCTCCCCGTGACCAGGGCCTGCGAGCACTGCTAAGGGTTAGCCTCGTCCCGCTTCACTCTCCCGGCTCCTGGGACAGGAGGAGTGGCATTTCTTGGAGCCCTGAGTGCCAGCTGCTGTGCCAAGAACTGTATGTGCCGTGAGCGTCATCATCCCCTCACAGAGGAGAAAACCAGGCACAGAGCTCGCCTGAGACCCGGGCTGGGAAGAGGCAGACATTGTGGTTGCCCCCTCCTGGCTCACTTGAGTCAGGTCACCTGGGCCAATCCCCGCCCTGGGGTGGCAGGGAGCAGGGGTGTGAGGAGGTGTGTCGGGTGTAGGGGTCCCGGGGTGGGAGTGGGAGAGGACAGCAGAGCAGAGGATGGCTGACAACCAGCGGTGTCTGCAGGCGCCCACCCCGTGTGTGCCTCTGCCCAGCCCCTGGCTCCGGGACATCTCATTAGGAGTTTGAAACTGACCATGGTGTTGTGTTCACACCACAGGCAGCCGCCTTCCCGCACCCCACCTGAGAGCCGGTGGTTAAACATTCACCAGCCCCCCGTTTGGCACAAACATCTGGCCTCTTTTCTAGAAGCAGCAGATGATGCCTCGGAGAAGCCCTCTGGGATCGCTCGCCCGGGCGGACTGTCAAACCACACACCTCCGTGCTAAACATTAACAGCCACGCACGGTGGGGAGGCAGTTCGGGTTTGAAGATGACTTGTGAGGGCACTGGGCACATGTCTCCTGCACCAGAGAGAGTCACGGACAAGTTTACGCCCTCCTTGCCCCTGGGATGTCACTCTGGCATCCTGTCTGGGGCGGGATCGTTGGCAGAACAGAGCGTGGGCATCGCTGGTCAAAGTTCCTCCTGCTGGCAGAGGCAGCCCAGGAGCGGGAGGGTGTGAAGGCAGGTTAACCATCTCCCCAGGGTGCCCAGGACCCGGGCTCAGGTGGCTCAGGGCGGACAGGCAGTCGGGCAGCGGGCGCGCCCAGCTTCTGTCCACCCAAAATGTTGATGACAGCCCTACAGCCTCTCAGTGGTGGGAAGAAGATTCAATGAGCTGATGTGTGCGCATATGCAGTGCTCACTGAGAGCAGGTGCCATTCACAGCCAGCAGGGGGCAGTGCCAGGTGGTTGTTCGTAGGACACTGAGGCACAGCCCCAGCGCGCGGCTGTTTCCTCTTTACAGACTAGCCACCTGCGGTCCAGAGAAACAATGCAGTCTCAGGTCCCCACCTGTGCCTCCTCCCTTCCTCACTCCTGGGGGCGGGAGCCAGCCCTGCTCAGCCATGGTCTGTGGCAGTCAGTCCCTCCTGGGCCGTCTGTCCACCCCCCCTCAAGGGCTCTCTCTTGGGCCTTGTGCTTACCCTTTGCTCCCACCCCCACCAGGGCTGCCCAGGACACAGGGAGGGGGTCTCCCGGTGGGGGAGGGTTTGAGAGCATCACCTACCAACACCGCTCAGGTAGGGGCTGATGGTCCTCCAGGCGCCGATGCTGCCCTGGCGCATGCGCTGTCCAACCGCCAGTTCCAGGTACAGGAGCGGCATCCCCTCCACGATGAGCATGATGAGGTAGGGCACCAGGAAGCTCCCTGTGGGCGTCCAGAGCCAACAGCCAGGTCACCAATGGGTTGTACTCCCCAACCACCAACCAACTAACTTACTTCCTCCCTCCCTCCCTCCATCCCTCCCTCCTTCCTTCCTCCTTCCCTCCCTCCCATCTCTCCACTTACCCACTCATCCTTCTGTCTTTCCACTCATCCTCCACCTTCTGCCTTCATACTCTTCCACCTGTCATTCCTCTCATCCATCATCATTCACCCATTCATTATCCATCATCCATCATCCATCCATCCCTCTCTCTTCAGCCATCTATCCTTGGATGATGACACCCAGCCATGCCAGTGAAAATCTTTGTGGCCTATACGATCCTTCCCGGAGCGCTCTCCCTCCCCAGCGCACACCAGCGCCTCCCACTCCTCACCTCCCTGCCTCCCCATCTCCCCACCTGTGCCTTCCTCTCTCCTAAGCCCAGGACCCTTTTGCTTCTGTGACTTGTTTCCTGAGCCCATGTCTTCTACCTTTCACTTCTTCTACCTCTGTGACCTTCTACATAAACTTTCTCTTAGAGTTTGAGTCTTGGCTCTGAATTCTTTCCTGGCCAGAGCTCAAGTACTGAGGTTGCTGAGCCCCGGTCCGGTCTGACCCCGAGGGTCTAACACCTGGTGCCATTCTCGCCACCAGCACAGGGACAATAGTTCTTACTGCTACGAGGTGTAATAGGTATTACTCACAAATTTGATAGGTTCCCAATTTTCATGTAGTGCTGGCTCCACTTCCAGTGAGAGTACAAATACATTGTATCACCAAGCGGCTAAATCACCTAACCACGTGTTTGTGTAAAAAGAGACTTGCCAGGATTTGTTTGCTGAATCTCGAACATCCATACTCTTAAGGAGAACACCTCTTAAGGGGCCTGTAAACTACGCATGATGGACGTTCTTGTATTGTTTTAAGCAATGGCCACTGGCTTACTCTCCACATCTTTGGTACTGTGGCTATAAATACAGTCGCTTACAAACAATAAAATCCCTATTCCGTCCTCTACTGTAGTGACTAATGGTTAGTCAGGGCCGGCCACACAGAGTTGCTAAATATTTTGCACACCATCCCCGGGTTCTCCCACCCAGCTGCCCACCTTCACATATGGCTTTCGGCGTTTTGCAGCCCTGATGTGCCCGCCAGGAAGGGTGTGCGGAACAATTGTTTCACTTTTTCCAGGCCAGACCTGGAGCTGGGTGTGGGATGGATAGGAGATTAGCCGCCCTGCTCCCTGCCCTGGAGGGATCACCTGGACAGAGGAAGGTCAGCTGCCTCTTCATGGTCCAGCTCACAAGCTAGTTCTCCAGCCTCACATCTTCAGAGATAAGGCAGGGGCTTGTGGTGTCTGTGTGGGGAGGCAAGGGGGTCCCCAATAGACAGAGCCTAGGCTACCACCTCCTTTTAGAGAGCACCTCTATGTGTATGTTTTATACCAGGACCTTCAGCCTAAAATTTCATTTTAAAAAAATGTTTTATTGATTCTAGAGAGAGAGGAAGGGAGAAGGATAGATAGAAACATCCATCGGCTGCCTCCTGCACGCCCCACACTGGAGATCGAGCCTGCAACCTGGGCATGTGCCCTGACCAGGAATCGAACTGGTGACCTCTTGGTTCACGGGTCAACGCTCAACCACTGAGGCATACCAGCTGGGCCTAAAATTTCATTTTAATGAAACTGACTAATACTAAATTTTACACCCACTGATTCCTAAGGAGCCATCTGTAGACAAGCACCCTTGGTGATAGTGGGGAGCCAGCGAACGGAGCTATGGATGCCCCCGCACTGCCCCACACGTGGACAGCGGCCGGCAGCCTGTGTGTGGGGGTCACCATATCTGACACCATCCCCCTTCCAGGCACATGCCTGACCCACTGCTTCTCCTGTTGGTCCCGCCCCTCCTTCTCCGCAGCCCTTCGGCCATGGCCATTCCTCCCCCAGGTCCATGGCTGTGAACTTGAGAAAAAGGTCCAGTGGGAAAGAGGGCAGGGTCTGAATAATAAAAACCCTGACGCTACAGTGCAGGGATTAAGGTCTGGTTACAGAGGAACAGGCTCTGAAAGTTCAAGGTAAACAAAGAAATTCACACATGCTTACATAAGCAGCTAACACAAAAACGCCGCCACTGCGGGTGTGTGCTGCCCTGTAACCCCCGGGGTCTCCCAGGTCCTCTCCCGACACACCATGCACCTCTGCGTCACCCCGTTAGTAGCTGCAACATTCCACTAGGAAAATGGGTCCAGAATTCATTTCTTCGGTCCTTGGTCACTTGGCCTGTGGCCAGTTTTCTGCCATCCCAATCCCAGCTGCGGCGCAGAGCCTGGCCCACGTGTGTGGTTATTTCCTCGGGTATAAATCCCAGAGTAGATGGCAGTGAACACGACCAGCAGAGCCCCCGTGGCTCTCTGACCACAGAGAGGAGGGGCAATGCAGGGCCTGCACCACGAGGCCTCGGGGTTCCCCTGCTTGACTGGGGCCTAGAACAAACCCCGCCCTCTCACTTCTGGGCCCTGAACGGCCGCTCCCCTCCTGCTCTGCAGAAAGGCGTCTCAGCACCATCCCAGGCTTCTCTCGCCAGCAAGGAGTCCATCAGGGGCCCACCCAGGGCATCCCGACAATAAGGTGGTGTTGACACACCTGCTTGGAGCAACATCCAGACTCCCCGTGGTTACAAGAAAAGCTCAAGGTGTTAAACAGTCACAGCAAGGTGCAGGAAAGCTTGTCCCTGCGACAGGGCCAGTCCCATGGCCCTCTGCCCGTGGAGGTGGGCAGTCCCAGGCCTGGTGCCCAGGCAGGAGCATGGGGCTCCATTATCCTGCCCCACAAATATCCAAACACACAACTAGAACAATATGCAGAGAAAACGAACTTCAATATCTCAGACTGTATACCAAAAATCCCACCCCTCAAAATGCATCATCTATATGTATAAAAAGCCTAATATGCAAAGTGTCCCCTAGGGAGTTCAACCGGAAGACCGGGAGTTGGATTGCTCATTATGACATGCACTGACCACCGGGGGAGGCGTGGAACGAAGGAAGGCCCTGGCCAGCAGCTGGAAGGACCGGATCGGCCCTGATTGCTGGCCAGCCCTAGGGACCCTACCTGTGCACGAATTTCATGCACAGGGCCTCTAGTAGGCCTATATGTATAACTCAAGACTTAAAAAATTTCTAGAAGAAAACATGCGAGAAAATCTTTCTGATCTAGAGATGACACCGAAAGCATTACCTGTGAAAGAAAATATTGACAAACGGGACATCCTTTTAATTCTGCTCCGTGAAAGACAGTGTTAGGAGAATAAAAAGACAAGCCACAGACTGGGAGAAAATGATTGCAAAACACATATCTGATAGAGACTTTGTATCTAGAACATATAAGGGTCTCTCAAAACTCAATAATGAGAGAAAAAAGGAACCCTGTACAAAAAAAAATTGAGCAGACATTTTACCAAAGAAAATATATCAATGGCAAATTAGCACGTGAAAAGATGCTCAACACCAGCGTTCATTAAGACAATGCAAATTCAAACCCCAGTGAGATGCCACGGCACACGAGTTAGAATGGCTCAACTCGAAGATGCTGGGGGCCCCCTTCCTGTGCTGGATGGGATGCTGTCGGATTCACGAGCCACTTAATAAAGCCAATACCAAGTGTCTGGGAGGATTTGAGAACTCCCATAGTTGCCGGGGAAATAGAAAATGCTGCAGCCTCTCTGGGAAGCAGTTTGGCAGTTTCTTATAACTTAGCATACACTTTCTATAGGACCCCACCATGCTAGTCCTAGAGAAATGAACACTCACACTCACACAAACCCCTATACACGATGTTGACAGCAGCTCTATTCACAGTTGTGGGAAACTGGAAACAACCTAATTACCCTTCTGTGGGTGAACGGGTGATACACACCGCACATCCACACATGGGAGACTTAACGACTCAGCGACGAAAAGGATCACACTACTGCTGCTCCCCACAGCCCGGGAGCATCTCAGAGAAGCATTATGCTAAGTGACAGCCGCCAGAATCCAGGCTATGCACCGTGGGAATCCATGTCTTTGACATTCTGGAGAAAGCAACCCCGTGGGGACAGAAAACAGATCTGAGGTTGCGGGGGAGCAGGGAGTGGGGTGGGATTGACTGTAAAGGGCACGACTGTGGCGACGGTAACACAACCATTGCATTTGTCAACACTCGCAGAACTGGACACCAGAAAACCCCGAAATTTTCTGCATATAACTATATGTCAATAAAAGAGAAATTGGTTTTGCAGTCCGTTTGAAAACAAGTCCACTAACCAGCTTTTCTCATGGGACTGTTCCCCAGGCTCCCACATGTGAAAGTCCGGACACGGGCTCTGCTCGAGGGGACCCTGGCGTCAGGGAGAGGTGGACAGAGGCCTGAGAAGGCGCCTTTGCTCCCACGTGTCCTGGGGCACATGTTGTGGTAGATTACATGCAGCCACATTGTGTGCAGTTTCTCTTACGAGGAGTGGAATCCACGTCCCACCCGTGAATCTGGCTGGCCTTGGACCTGCTTTGTCGAATGGGATGTGGGGAGAAGGAGCCTTCATTCTCTTGGAACTCGGCCTGAGACCACCTTGTCAGGCAACCCGACGAAGACCGAGGGCCCGCGAACTTGGCACCAACTTCCAACGTGTGAGGGGCCCAACCAGACCAGCAGAGAAACATGCATCCCACCCAAGAACCGTGAGAAATAACTACTTGTGGTTTTAGCCACTATTTTTTTTTAACACGTTGAGCACCCAGTCAGTCAGCGGTGACTGACACTATACTTTCCATCCGGAAGACTAAACAGGCTGGGTGCTTAATGTGTTAAAAAATATATTTTTTTAAATTGATTTCAGAGAGGAAGGAAGAGAGGGAGAAACATCAATGATGAGAGACAAGCACTGATTGGCTGCCTCCTGCACACCTTCTACTGGGGATTGAGCTGTCAACCCTGGCATGTGCCCTGACCGGAATCGAACCGTGACCTCCTGGTTTATAGGTCGATGCTCAACCACTGGGCCACACAAGCTGGGCTTTTTTCCTTCTTCTTAATACTTCAGCGTGTATTTCCTACAAACAAGGACATTCTCTCACATAATCCCAGTGTAATCAGCAAAATAAAAAAAATTAACACTGAGCCCTGGCTGGGTAGATCAGTTGTTAGAGCAGGGGTCCTCAAACTTTTTAAACAGGGGACCAGTTCACTGTCCCTCAGACCGTTGGAGGGCCGGACTATAGTTTTAAAAAAACTATGAACAAATTCCTATGCACACTGCACATATCTTATTCTGAAGTAAAAAAACAAAACGGGAACAAATACAATATTTGTATTTGCATGTGGCCCGCGGGCCGTAGTTTGAGAACCCCTATGTTAGAGCATCATCCTGATATGTCAAGGTTGCGGGTTCCATCCCTGGTCAGGGCACATACAAGAAGCAACCAGTAAATGCATAGATAAGTGGAATAACAAATCGATGTCTCTGTCTGCCTCTAAAATCATTACAAAAGTTAATGCTGATAGAGGACTATTATTTTATCTACAAACCTTTGAACTTTGACTTTCCTTTGTGTCCCCGCCCTCAGAAAGGGAGAAACAGAAGAACTGTGTAGAAAATGTCTAGAACTTGGTCTCTGAGAGCCAAGGGGACACTGTTTATGGAACAGCATCAGGCAATGAGGAAGAAAACACAATTCAAGAAGAAACAAGATTACATGAAGATGAAAAATATGAATACAGCCTTGAGCAATGATCCTGCAGCCCAGAGGAAAAGGGCGGAGAAGTGGAAACGAGAAGAGGAGAGCGGAGGCACAAACAGCAAGCCCAAGGATTTTCCATCGGGAATGAGGGCCGGGAGACAGAACACCCCTACGCAGCAGCTGGAACGCGTGCATGTCCCACAGGACTTCTCCCTGTGTGTCCTCACTAGTCCCAGGTGAAGTGATGAAAACATATTTAACACCGAGACATAGAGCTCTCACATTTTTGAGGTAAAAATTGCACATAAGGGGGCCTAATAAATGGTGATGGATTTGTATTTTTCTATTTTCTAAATGTTATACCATGGAGATGTATTAACATCTGTAACTCCAAAACACAGAAATTTGTTGTTCTAGAGCATGTTGCCACTTATTTTCCTAATTGTCTCACACAGTACCTTATCTGTTTGCTAAACCCAAGCATCTCACTAGAAGAGAAATTCCTTCTGTATGAAACTGATCTCCGCAAGCCCTCGTATCTTGCTCTACCTCTTTGAGACCCAGGAAGAGACAAATCGGAGTCTACCACTCTCAGGGCAGTTTCCTCAGGCTTCCAAACT
Organism: Myotis brandtii; assembly: GCF_000412655.1. Classification (NCBI taxonomy): domain Eukaryota; kingdom Metazoa; phylum Chordata; class Mammalia; order Chiroptera; family Vespertilionidae; genus Myotis; species Myotis brandtii. The sequence goes on from NW_005369287.1 coordinate 108,278, forward strand.
CCTCCTCTACCTGTACTTACACACCTTTGTTCTCTACAAAGCCTACCTGGTGTGGCTCAGTTCCGGGCTGGGTACTGGCTTGTAGGGCTGTGGCTCCAGTGGTGTGCCAGGGCCGGCTCACCCTGGCTCACAAGAGCTGGCCGTGCCCATCTCTTCCCAACCCCACATCCCAGATATGACGTTGCTAGTCTGCAATCGGCCATGGTGGGAGCATTTACGCCACGGTAATCGGCAAATGCTACAAACTAGGTCCTGCGCTACCAAAGCCAGTTGTCCAACACCTATCAGCCCCCTACTGCCTGGTTCCCAGCAGCTAGTGCCTGGGAGAGTGGCTTCCTCTAAAGTGTGGTCCGTGGACCAGCAGCTCTGACGGGCACCACCTGGGAGCTTGTCGGAAATGCAGAATCCTGCCCGCCAGCGGATACCTGAGGCGGAATCTCTGGGGGTGGAGTCCAGCAGTTTACCAAGATCCTACGCACTGGAGAGAGCAGCAGGGGCTTTGAGGGGAGGGGACATCCAGGCTTAGAGTGTCGTTGTCCTACTGCATGGTCAGGTAGCCTCTGATTCCCTCTCTTTATGGTTCAAATAGCCCACAGAGAAAATTCAGGAGAAAAAAAAATCCGATTTCCACCAGCCACACAACCATTCTCATTGCCCCACGTTTCTCCGAGGTTGGAGCACGTGCCTCTAGAACCACCAGCCGCTGGTGCACCTTCCCCTGCACCTTAGTGTGCAGCACATTTGCATCTCGATTGCTTCCTGAACAACTTAGACTTTGACATGATCGCCCAGACCTGCCAGCTTTTTCCAGAAGAAAATGTGTGTGGTTCCTACAGCTGCACGCCCTCCCCCGCCGCCCGGGGCCAGCCTGCTGTACAGAGGTGGTTGGTACCTGGCGTGCAATCTGCGGAATTAACATTCCTCTGGCTGGGCCCGGCCTGCAGAGCGGGGAGGAAACAAGCCACCCTGGTCGAGGGCAGAGCCCCGTGGAAGGGGCACAAACCCCTAATCGGTTTTATTCTGGGAAGTATGTGGCACAGCGCGGCCCTGCGGCTGATCAACAAGCTCTTTGTTGACTGGGGGTGGGAGGTCACAGCTCTGTTTGGAAGGAAGTTACTCTCGGAGCCTTTTATGTGTGGTTGGTTTACCCTTTAGCTTTAGGTAAAGGATGGATCTGTAAGCTGCCTGGGTTTGGGGGGGACATAAATCACTTATTAATTAATAGGCGACACGATTGTCAGCAAAAGGCTCAGAAAACCACCAGTCTCAGACCCTGCGCTTTTCATAATGAACTTGGCTCATTCACCCAAGTATTTATTGGCGCCTCCTCTGACACCCGCCCCCCCACACCTCACAGAGACGGGCCAGTAGGAGACAGAGAAACTCTAGAACAGTGGTTCTCAACCTTGGCTGCACATTCTGTTTCTTTGTTATGGGGTGGGGCCATAACATTAGTAACAAAGAAACAGAATTTCCGGAGGATGAGGCCCAGAAATCAGAATTTTAAAAAGATTCCCAGGTGATTCTAATGTGCAGCCAAGGTTGAGAACCACTGCTATAGACACTTAAGCCTGAGTGTCAATACTTCACCCAACCAACATTCGTCCATCTCCCAACCCAGCCATCTGTCTGTCCTTCCATCCTTTCTCCAGGGTCCATCCCTTCGTCAACCATTATCCATCCATCTTTCTAGCTACCTACCAACGTAATATACTGTCCCAGCCACAGATTTCTTTCTTTCTTTTTCCCGAGTCCTCAAGGTCTTGCAGTTTTCCCAGCAGCACCTTAGATCTATTCTACTTCAGCGTTATTGTGTCCACCTGTAGACTACCCAGGTGATGGTGTTGTTAGAAACAAGGAATGGAATAGTCATGTGACAGCAAGGCTCACCTGGCCGATGTTTGGGAAAGGATAAAGGTAGCAGGGGTAGGTGTGCTGACACAGAATGACAGGGAAATCGCATCCTGACAAATAATTATTTCAAAAGGCAGTTATGGCACTGTTACGGCATATGGCCACACACGCCCTTCACATAATTAGGATGTATTTATGCCCTTAACATTTAAAAAAAGAGTCAGAATTAAGAATGCACTATTAAAAAAAAAACCCTCTGTGGATTAACCTTTTGTTGAGGTTTTGTTTTTGTGAGTGGTGGGGGCAAGAGAGGGGGAGCACTGTTTTAGGTCTTAGTCTTCTTAAGTGGGTTAAATTTTGTAAATACTTTGGCATGACATCTTTCATTGTCCTTTATGGTGAAAAAAAAAATCCATGCAGATTATAGAAGACATCACACACACACACACACACACACACCCTATAAGGTAAGCCAACACCACCCACAGATAACTAACTACTGTGAACATGCTGGTATATTTTTTCATTCTCTTTTCTTTGCATATTTTAAGTTGAGATCATTCATTTTATGCAGCCTTGACTCTGACTTCCCTCCCTCTGTCTAATGCATGAAATGAGAAGATGCATAACAGTTTCTGGAATGCCGGCTTAATGGCTGTGAGCAGCACCCCGCACGGATGGTCCACGTTTCCCGAGCCGGGGACCGTTCAGTGCAGGGCTCGCGAGTGTTCAGTGTTTAGCTTTTATTGAGAGACGGAGACCCTCCTGTATCATCCACCTTCTGGCAGGACTCTCATATTTCCTTTAGGTAGAATTTTAGAAATGGAACAACTAAGAGAAACATTTTTAAAAACGCTGAACTTCAATCCCTACCGCCAACGTTGCCTTCCAAAAGGCCCTTGGCCTCCGCGGAGGTTCCAGACCATGGCACAGGTGTCCCAGCTCGCTGGACGTTAAGAGAATTCGGTGTATGGCGCTGTCTACCTAGTGAGTATGCTGTGATGCTTCAGAGAAACAACTGTAGAAAGGAAGGAAGGAAGGAAGGAAGGAAGGAAGGAAGGGAGGGAGGGAGGGAGGGAGGGAATGATTTGCCTTCCTGCCCTCTGTGGTTCCAAACCCAAACCAATCGTTTTATAAGAAATCTGAAGAAATAGCTCAAGATCCTCTATCCTGCATTTCTAATCATGCTGCGGGAACATAAGTTTCGGAGCTGCTAGAGTGTAAGAGTTTCTGTTGAACAAGGCAATTTCCTGCTCCCTTTTGACACTCATTAGAATTCAGACTATTGCCATCTCTCAAAATAGTGTCCCTCAGCCTCCTAGAGCCTGGCCAGCAAGGGTATGGTAGGGGGCTTGGCCGCCCCTGGAATGGGGCTGGGGTTACAGAGGGCGAGGGTCCGCGGTGCCTTGGCTGCCCCTGGGTCCCTTTCCCAGCTCTGCAAATCGGGGCAATCACACCAACACTCTCCGAGCCTCGGCTGGAATAGGGGGCCAGTCCCAGCGCGCACCTC
>NW_005369287.1:111997-138889 GCF_000412655.1 Myotis brandtii
GATTGCGCCGCCCCGTCACTGGGGCTGGACGTGGGGCGGGCGGGGAGCTGGGGAGCTCCTTAGAGTGGTCAACACCTCCCCGGCACTTACTGAGTGCCTACTGTGTGCTTTGTCTGGGCACAGGGCTGTGAACCTTCCTGCAGCTGACATTCTGGTAGAGCAGTGGTTCTCAACCTTCCTAATGCCGCGACCCTTTAATACAGTTCCTCATGTTGTGGTGACCCCCGACCATAAAATTATTTTCGTTGCCACTTCATAACTGTAATTTTGCTACTGTTATGAATCGTAATGTAAATATCTGATACGCAGGATGTATTTTCATTGTTACAAATTGAACATCATTAAAGCATAGTGATTAATCACAAAAACAATATGTAATTATATATGTGTTTTCTGATGGTCTTAGGCGACCCCTGTGAAAGGGTCGTTCGACCCCCCGAAGGAGTTGCGACCCACAGGTTGAGAACCGCTGTGGTAGAGGGACGCACTTAAGAACTGAACTGAATAAAATGTCCCATTCCTCATTTTTGACACACAGAACGGACAATTTCATCGTAGTCCACATATAACATGATGAGATGCAAGGAAGACAACTGAGGCAAAGCAAGGGTTGTGTTAGCCGTTACCACGCTGGGCTGCTATGGTCAGGGAGGGCTTCCCAGAGGAGGAGACATGAAGGAATCGAGGTACCTCCTCCCCCTTCCAGAGGAAGAGCGGTACAGGCAGCCCCATTTCTGTCCATCCACTCAACAGACCAGCACTATGTGCCTACCGTGTGCAGGGCCTGGGGTGTGGCTCTGTAGTGTCCTGTGCAGCCCCAAACCGGGTTTTGAATGACTGCCATGGGGGACTCTGCTTCTCCGCCAGCCTAAGGGCCAGAGATTCTGATCACTAGGCTCGGGGTGGGGCCGCAGAAACCTCCCATTTCCACCGGTCTTGCAAGGTGACTGTGTGCAAGGTGGTCACCGGACTGGCTGAGCCCGGTAGTCTGTAGAAATGCAGGGTCTCTCTGGCTTCCAATCCCAGCTGTGCCACTGACTTCACTGCGTTCTGTTTCCTCATCTGTGATGGGAACAGACATTTCCCCCACCTCCTAAGGGCTCGTGTGAGAATGAATTGGTAACTTAGCTGACTACCTGGTCCATAGTAAGTGCTCGGTAAAGAGGCCACATGATACATCCCCAGCGGGCTGAAGGAACGCATGTGTAACACACGAAATAAGCTAATATTGACGACACATGTTGAACAGTGCCTGGTACACAGCAAGAGCTAAGAATATGCTTGATGAGCAAATACATACATGGGTACAATGAAAAAGAAGTGAAAAGCCAAGTTGCTAGTGGAACTCTTACTTGAAGCCAAAATGATATCACCACTTTGGGACAGTCCCCAGTTGGACTTCCCCTGGAGTTCCTGCTTGGCTGGTGGCAGAGGAGAAAGGAGGGTGTGGTGAGGGAGGTAGAGGCTCCTTAGGCACATTACCTGTTCTCGAACTTTCTACCTCCAAAATGCAAAGCAGGAAAGCGGAAAAACCAGCAATCCAGCTGGATAATCCAGCAAAGCAAAAAAATCCGGCAATCCAGCAGGAGAAATTATTTTTTACTTTAAAATTTGGAATCTAGGCAGTTTTTCCTATCGCCGGTTTCCTTCCCGAAGGAGCCCGCCATCCTGGCTTTTGCTGCTGCTCTGAGTTGTACATACATGGACTCAGATACGTGCTCTTCCGTGCCTGGCTTCCTGTGTGGGGCCCATTCATGCCCTGGGGTGAGTTGTAGGTTGTTCCTTCTCACGGCTGCATAGTGCTCCGTGTGAATGCACTGGTCGAGGACTCCTGGACCTGTGTGTTGTCTCCAGGTTGGGGCTCTCCTGAATGAAGCGGTAATGACATTCTAGTACGTGTCGTCGGGTCCACGCAGGCGCTTGCGGCTGGGCACTTCTGGGCCACAGGGTGGGTGGGTGTCAGCTGGAGTGGTTATGGCCCAATCGTTTCTAGAGAGGTTGCACCAGTTCGCACTCCCACGAGGAGTTTCGGTTGCTTTGCATCCTCACTGACGCCTGTCATTGTGTCTAAAGTTCTACACAGGCTCATGGGTGTGTCACGATCACGCCCTGTGGCTTTGAATGTGAACTTCCCTGATGCTAACAAGGCTGCACACCTCTCCGCAGGCTAACTGGGTCATTTGGATGTCGTCTTTCAGGAAGTGTCTGTTCAAGCCTCTTGCCCGTTTTTAATAGGCTTGTCTGTCTTTTTCTTTTTTTTAAAATATATTTTATTGATTTTTTACAGAGAGGAAGGGAGAGGGACAGAGAGTCAGAAACATCGATGAGAGAGAAACATCGATCAGCTGCCTCCTGCACACTCCCTACTGGGGATGTGTTCGCAACCAAGGTACATGCCCTTGACCGGAATCGAACCTGTGACACTTGAGTCTGCAGGCCGACGCTCTATCCACTGAGCCAAACCGGCTAGGGCTTGTCTGTCTTTTTCTACCGACAGTTCTTTCTGTATTCTGGAAACACGAGCTCTTTGTCGGTTTCATGAATGGCACACTTCTTCTCTCAGCCTGTGAGTTGCCTTTTTATTGTCAGTGGTGTCTTCTGATAAACAGATGTTCTTAATTTGAACAAAGTCCAATTTACCAATCATTTCCTCTAGTGTTCTCCTTTAGTTAAAAAATAGAAAAGTCCTGGTGAAGAAATTTCTCCAAGATCATGAAGATAGTCCTGAGAGTTTAAATTTGTGGCAAAGTCTGCCTCAGTAGTCTGTAGATAGGGCTGCCTGTGTGTGTTTATGTATTTTATTGATTTGTGAGAGAGAGATAGAGAGAGAGAGAGAGAAACATCAATGATGAAAGAGAATCATTGATCGGCTGCCTCCTGCATGCCCCCCTACGGGGGATCGAGCCTGCAACCCAGGAATGTGCCCTTGACTGGAATCGCACCCAGGACCCTTCAGCCTTCAGGCTGACGCTCTAGCCACTGAGCCAAACCAGCCAGGGTGATAGGCTGCCTTTGCAATGTTGCCGCCTTTGAATTGTTGTTGCCTTTACATTACAAAGGCACAAAGGCACTAGACAAGGCATGCTGCTGCCTCCAGCTATCTGCTTGGCGTTCTTATTCTCACAAATGAGTTTTCCCTTGAGGGTACCTGGCTACAAGGTGCCTTTGTGGAACTGGGCACCTTGGAGAGATGCCACCCACAGCTGTCTGTCACCTGGAACAGAAAGCTGCTAGGACTTTGTTGGTTTGACATAGGCAAAGCCCCTCTTCAATTCCCTACCCCCGTCAGGATGAGGCCAGCCCCGCCCTCCATCCATATGGCCAGACTCTCTGGAGCCTGTCCAGGGTATGCAGCCCTCAGTGGGGGCAGAGGCAGCACAGAGAGACGTCCCCAGATAGCCCATAAACAGGGCTAAGTCCTCAGAGGCTCCCCACACCTTCCTGAAACCCACCCGATAGCTCTAATCTGACCAGACCAGCTGTGCTGCTGCAGCTGCTAGAAGTGGAAAGAACAGGACTGGGAAGGGTGAGTGCACTTTCACCAGGAGCCGGCAGAGCAGGGCGTGGAGATTAGTGGTGGTGGCTGCAAAGTGTTTAAGGACCAGCTCTCTGCAGCCGCAGCTCTGATGTGCAGCAGCTGCCACTTTCTGTGGTGTAAATACTCCCCTGGTGGCCAGCTCCAAGCTACCAACGTGGTTCCCCTGAATGTGGAGTTGGGGAGAGGCAGGCAGGGGCACATCACTATGTTCAATTCCCACGACACATATGCCATGGCCATCCATCACCTCAAGAGCATACATGATAGTGTTGTAAGTAATTAGGAAGTGGTGGGTATGGAGCATTTATAACCTGTTGTTGTTGTTTTTTCATAATGGTCACGTTTAACAATCAGCTCCCGAGTCCCTGTTGGGTATGGCTGGGAAGCCGGGGGAGTGGCAGAGCCATCACTCAGAACAGTTCCCGGAAGGATGCCAAGAGTGATCTGATTTTCAGATAAGGGTGGAGAAAGAGGGGATGACCATGACTCAGTGCATGTGACTCAGTTGCCCAGGTGTGGTCATGGCCTGATGCCAGGATGCCAAGTTTTTACCTGACTAATCATGGCCACGAAGCTTTCAATAGCAGCCCTGGTGAGCGCTGTGGCTTACCCCCCCTCAGGGGCTCCCAGTTCCCAGCGAGATCAAGTCCAAAGTCCTCAGCCAGGTCTGTAAAGCCGTGAGGAATTTGACCCTTGCTCACCTAGGTTCTAGGAGAAGCTAGACTTTTCATCTTCGGGAAAACATGCATTTCAATACGTCTGGGTCATTCCCTCAGCCAGAAACACCTCTCCTTCTCCACCCAGGAAACGCCTGTTCTTCCTGCCCCCGGTGAAATGCACCCTTTTTAAGGAGCCCATCACCCTCCTGGCAGCCGATGCCCCCAAGCCCAGGCGCTCGTGTTTCTATGTCGGTGCTGCCCTGTCACCCACGGTGCACGGCGTGTCCCCTCTGGTCTGTGCTGGCAGCGAGCCTTCTTCATCCTCCCCCCTCGTGCGGGCTCGTGGTGGAGTCTCAATAGAAGGTAGTTGATGAGTGAAGAGCCTGTTGCGGAGACCCACTCAGCAAAGGGCAGCGTGCAGATCTCCGGGAGGAGGATCCGCGGGGGAAACGCTGGGGCTGCTGGGAGGACTGGCCCAGCTCAGGACCTTAACAAACAGGACCAGAACCCCCAGCTGAGCGCACACCGTTGTTCTGGAGGAGGCCTGGGCTCGTGCTGGCCCACGTGGTCGCCGCTGGCCACATGCGACTGCTCCGCCTCAAAATGAAATAAAATGAAAAACCCAGGTCCTCAGTCACACCTGCCACATTTCACCAGCTCGGTGGCCCATGTGTGCATGGCTGCGGAGCTGGACGGCGCGGACCTAGAACATTCCGTCATGCAGGACTATGCAACTCAGTGGGAATTCCTGCACGGGCTTCACCTCCTCTGAGCCTGGACTGTGGGCGGCTGCTTGGACAAGGCAGTGAATGCTGTTTCCCCTTCCCCCTACTCCCTCCATCCTCCCTGTCCCAGGTCCCAGGAAGAGGAAAGATGGGAGCTTCCTTCTCTCTGCTCCTCGCTGCCCACAGCCACTCCTTGAAGCCACTCCAGCTACACCACGGGAAACCCCAACACCCTCTTCTGCACCCCAGTCCCCACCCTCCTGCAGCCTTTCTCTTCTCCTGGGACCTGTGTCTGGCCCTCCTGTGTCCTCAGTGCCTCCCTCTGGCCTGGACCTCAGGGTGGGTCGTTTCCACATATTTCCCTCCTACCTACCTCTGTCCCCAATCCTTTCACCGTCTCTCAGCCTGCACCACCCAAACTTGAGGATCACCAGGCTCCCACACTGCGGTTAGGGCTTCTGAAGAGCCTCCCAGAGCTGTGGTTGGGTCTGCTGCAAACCCGGGTCGTGAGGCCTCAGCAGGGCCCCGGTACTGCTTGTCCTTCGAGACCGTGCCTGGTTGAGGCCCCGTGGCCCTGGCCCAGGTTTCTAGCGCTGCTCCGTGTGCCTCAAACCTCTTTCCATCCCCTCATCCCACTGATGACTTAACAAAGATCCTGAGGCGCCCCTGCCAGCCTTCCTGGGCGAGGGCCTGCTCCCTCCTGGGGCACTGGCGTCTCGCCCACCTCATCCCCACTCTGCCTGCATGTGTGTGGTCCACATCCCTGCCTCCATCCCTCATCACTCTGTTCGCTCCTTCATTTCTTCTAAGGGAGTCATGTGGTCTCTAGACCTCAGTGATGACGAATGCAATCTGTCCAGTAACCTCCATACTGACAGTCCATCCTTGCTGTCCAGTGAGGTTTTACCATCTAAGCATGAGTCCCTGAACACTACCCTTTAGTTTTACCTGTGTTTGATCTTTATATTGTGGAACAATGTAGTGGTTATTCTTTGGTGTCTAACATTTCTTGCCTCACATCATGTGGTGTTTTTTTTTTAAGTTTCATTCAAGTTGGTATATGTACCTATAGTTGATTTTTTTTTCTTCTACTGTATTTCCTATAAGGGCACAACCACAGATCATTTATCAATTTTTTCTAATGATGGACACTATGAGTTCAGGCTATTATGAAGAATGCTGCTAGGGACATATGTCCTGGTGCACATATGTCCTGGTGCACATATGCAAGCATTTCTATGGTTAGAATTGCTGGAACATAGTGTGTGTATATTTTCAACTTTGCTAGAGGATCCCTAAAGTGGTTATAACAATGCATGTATATGTATTAATATTCCCACAGCAGCCTGAGAGTTCTAATTACTTAATATTGCATAGTCTGATGAAAGCAAAAAAAAAAAGCTGTTAAAAATTCAAAACAAATAAAAAGCAAATAGTAAGATAGGGAAAATAAGTTCAATATATCAGTAATTACAGCAAATATAAATGGATTAAATAGACCAGGTGAAAGGCAGAGACTATAAGACTGGAATAAAAAAATTCATCCAGTTACATGCCATTTATTAGAGACATATCAAACATAAGATCACAGAAAAATTTATAGTAAAATGATGAAAAGGATGTACCAGGAAAACGTTATCTAAAAGAAAGCCAAAAGGAGCTGTATAATACCAGACAAAATAGACTTTAAACTAAAAGTGTTATTAGTGATGAAAAGGAATATTATCTATCAGTAGAAAGAATATTCTCAAAGTTGAATACAACTAATAAAATAGCTTCAAAAGACAAGGAGCAAATACTGATAGGACTACACGAAGAAATGGACACATTTGCCATCATGATGATCTCTGTACTCCTATATCCATTATTGATAGACAAAAGCAGAGAATAAAAGAACAAGAAATAAAAATAATATTGATTGTTACAATAAGAACCAAATGGAACTTCTAGAAATGAAAAATTCAATAACTGAAATTAAAAGTTCAGTGGATGGGTTTAAAGCTGGATTAGACACAACTGAGGAGAGATTCAATGAACTCAAAGATAAGCCAGAAGAAATGTTTCTGGAACATCACAGAGAGAGATAAAGAGACAAAAATATGAACAAGCAAAGATATATACATAAGATACGTAGGGCAATAAGGTCTCATATATGCTTACCTAGAATTCTAGAAGAGAGGAAGTGGGACAGAGCGATATTTCAAGTACTAAGAGCTCAGCATTTCCCACCACAGGTTCATGCAGCCCAATGAATCCTAAGTAGGATTTAAAGAGAGGAAAGAAATATACCTCGAGATACGTCATCATCATCATCCCGATGCTCCAGAACATCATGGTGAGCCCTCAATCCACGTCCAAGTTCTCACTGCAGAGGAGAGTTTAATTTATGGGATTTTGAGACAGTAAGGCAGAACTTGAATCTTGGACAGGTAGAACAGCAGGTAACTTAGGGAGAAGCGTGTACACACGCAACTGGGATGGACGGCAGATTGAAATAAACCCTCAAAACACAACCACTGACCCACCTGGCCCAGGAGTGCAGGTAAGGCCAGTTTCCCCTGAATTGGGTGGAGGGCTGGGGGGGAATCTGGGAATACTCCCCGAGGCCCCAGGGCAGGCACACCCAACGGCGGGAGGGGTGACCTCCCAGCAGCACCAGATCTCACAGGAGCAGATAAGAGCTGACCAGCTGCTCCAGGCAGGACCGAAACAGCCCAGCCACACCCAGGGAGAGGCCGCCAGGGGAGAGGGGCCGGCTCCGGGTGCGAGTGGTTGGGAGCCTGCAGAGGCTCCTGAGCTGGGGACAGATGGGAGTAAGGGTGCTGCCACCCTGCAGAGGGTGCCCAGAACGGGGGAGAAAGGCCAGCCCAGGGCGAGTGCCCGGCTCTGCAGGGTCCTGGGGACAAGAGGGGCAGAACCATGTTGGGCAGAGGCATCTTAAGAAACAATTCCCACCCAGGCTGGTGTGCTCAGTGGATAGAGCGCTGGCCTGCAGCCGTAAGGGTCCTGAGTTCGATTCTGGTCAAGGGCATGTACCTCGGTTGCAGGCTCTTCCCAAGCCTGGGCCCTGGTAGGGGTGCGTGCAGGAGGCAACCCATCGATGGATTTCTCTCACATCGATATTTCTCTCTCATTGTCTTTCCCTCTCTCTTCCATTCTAAGAAGAGCAATATGAGTTGAAATGTTCTAAGTTGGTGAATAACTCAGACTTTGTGAAAGTATGCCAAGTAAAAATGTCCAGGAGCTGTCCCCCGATGTTTTTTTTTTTTAAATCCTCACTGAGGATATGCTTTTTATTTTAGAGAGAGGGTAAGGACGAGAGAGAGAGAAACACTGACCAGTTGCCTTCCCTACTTGCCCCAATGGGAGATTGAAACTTTTGGTGCATGTGTCGACGCGCCAACCATCTGACTCACCTGGCCAGGGCTCCCAATGCTTTTTATAGCTCTCCAGGGTCCAATCAGGGTCCCTACATTGCATTTGGTTATGAATAGAGCTGTTTTTAGGATAGTTTCCCCACTTATCATTTTTCCACCTTATTAACTTGCTGAAGAGATTAGGCTAATTGTTTAAATCGCAGAATGTCTAACATTTAGAATTTGTCTGATTATTTCATAGGGGGTCATTTAACACTGTCTTTCCTCCTCTAACTTGCAGAGAATGTACTCAACTTAGTTTTTATATGGAGTATATACATATAGCATTATAACACTGCACATTCACTTAGGCAATGAACAGTGTTGCTGATGGACTTGGGGGAAAATGAGTGTATAACCTTTTGGAATTTACATCTTACATTTGCAAAATGGAGACAGCATCCCAAGCGATTCAGACTATGTGGCAAATCTAACAGGAGGCAGAGAGGCCCCCAGGATGGCGTGGAACTACTGGCCAGGCCCACAGGCAAGTGGCTGCACAGAATGGGGGCTGGTGCCGTGCTGGCTCTGACTGTTTCTGGCTCTGCTGTGAGATTATTAGAAAACAGATGGGACACAGATGACTTTAATGGCAGCTGTAAAAATGAGAGAAAAGAAAAACGAGAAGTCTAAGGCTTGAAAGCAAGATGATTTAACCTAAAATAACGTAGGCAAATGCTTAAATACGTTTGCATTGATGTATTTCACCAGTACATATGCGTAACGACTCAGGGCTTCCTGAGACTTGGAGTGGCATTAAAGAAAAGAAAACAGACTGTGTTCTTTTGTTCATACGCCCGCTTCCAAAGGACAACTGTTTCCACAGAGCAAAGTGAAAGGATTTTCTGGAAATTGACACTTGTGTTGTCCAAAGTCACTAATTTGGGTAAACACCACCAAGAGGGCATCGCTCAGAAGGGCCCGAATGGAACACACAGGCTTTTTTTTTTCCAGGTCAGAGAGAACAGATGCAGAAATGAGCTGATTTGGAAAACACTGTGGCCTCTCCCCACGACCACTCAGCTGATCCCCCGCCTTAGGCAGACGCAGCCACGTGCTTGAAAACCCTGGGCCGAGAGCAGCCACGGACCCTTCCGCACTTCTTGTTGGTGTTGGCTGAATTTATTTCTTCCCCTCACATGTTTTTGCTGGGAACAAGCAATTGAGACCAACTAGAAGGCGAAACCTGGTGGAGAACAGACGGAGCACTTTGAAAATATTTTCCAGGGTCAGCGTGTCCCTGGGGCCGCGCGGTCTCAATCAGCGACCCCCCAGGACGCTCCCCGTGTCCGGCTGTGCTGTTCTGAGTTGTTCTTTCCTTTCACAATGGGAGAGGAGCCCTAGGAATCCCACTCTGCCAGGAAACACACGGCTTCATTGCACAAGCTCAACACTTCAAATTAGATTGGATTTCTTCCATCTCTCGGTGCTGAACATGAGGTCCATGGACGAGCAGGAACCCACTAGGGAGCTGGCGAGGATGCGGATTCCCAGGCCCTCCCAGGCCCCTGGAGTCAGAACCTGGTTTTAACAAGACCCCCAGGGGTCTGCGGGCACGCTGAAGTGTCGGGCTCACTGGGCTCTCCATCCTGGCTGCACGTCAGGGTCTACCCAGCTGTTCAAACACGGATGCGGGGGCCTGGAGAACCACGTGTCTGCCAGGCTCTTGAAAGTTTGAGATGTTGCATGGCGGCTGGCGAGGCCACCTTTTCCCAGGAGAGGAAGGACCCTGCCACCAGCGCTCTGCATGTGTTTTATTAACGTCCACAGAGTCCCCCCTCCTGTCCCATTGTCCCCAAAGCCCCTGTGAATGGTCCACTTCTGCTTTGCCACCTTTTCAACTTCTTCTCTAAAAATACATTGAGCCCACAGAAAAGAATCTTCAAGGTCGTTTTGTTGTATATGCAACACAAACTGCTTCCCATGACCTTGAGGAGCCCAGAGCCTGTCCCCTGCTTGCCCAGGTGCCACGCTGCCCGGGAAGAGCTCAGGAGCTCAGAGCGGCTCTGCCAGGCTGACGCCCGCCGGGTCACTTCATGCTGCTGAAAGGGCGCTTCCGAATTCGCGGTGCCCGTTTCTAAACCTGCAGCCACCTCGAGCTACAGTGTCATGATCTGCCATGCATGTGTTCAGTACTTTCTAGAGCATGGCACACAGCAAATACACGTGTGTGCAGTGTGACAAACGGTTACAATGTTGGTGCCCACGCAGCCACCACCCAAGTGAAGACGCCAAGTATCTTCACCCTGTCCTTTCCGTGTCTTCACACTGCACCAACCCAGAGCTCACCGTGCCCCTAACTTTAATGCTGGCTGTTCCTTTTATGGTATATATTTTTTTAAGTTCAAATGCTGTTGTTGTTTTTGTGGGTGCATGGTTCTCCCCTTTTCTTTATGTTTCAGTTTAGCTTCTACATCCCTCTTCGTAGCCCCACTTTTCCCTCCGAGAGTCCAGAGTTGTACTCCCGGCCCCCCCCACCCCCCCGGGAAAAAGGAAGTCTGTTTTCAAACCTTCTCTGTGGCACCCAGGGTCCCTGCCGCTGTCACAGCCACAGCCAGCTCCCTCCCTCCCTGACCCCACGGCCACCCCTTTGTTTATGGCTTTACTCTCTGCCCACACACCCTGAAAAACATATCTTGCTTTTGCACTTTCTACAGGCAGAATCATAATGTCTGTCTTTTTTGCATTTTACTTTTAATGTCCGACTTGTGGGACAGGTCCACAGTGTGTGTAGCTGTAATGCGTGCACTTTGGCTGCTGTGGACAGCCAATTTGATTGGCAGTCAATTTAGACCCTGGAGCAGGTCTAAAGACATATTTTTGAGTCCAAAAATATATGGCAAAAATGTACAGTCTAAGGAAGCAGAAAACATAAAATCAAGGCGACAGACAGCAGAGTCCCGAGAGCCTGACTGAGGATGCGCACCACAGAGCACCGTGCCCAGCCCACGCTGTAGACAGCGGCCCAGCGTCTCCCTGCCACAGCCAGTCCCCGGGCACCAATGGGTGGCCTCAGTCATGCAAGGAAACCTGGCTGGGTTAATGGCCGCTGTGCTGGGGATGCGGGTAGTTGCTCATTATCCTCACCGCTCACCCTCCCGCAGTCTTTCCTTGAAGACTTGAAGAGGGCTTGACTCTGATAACGCATTGTTTTCACTTTCGAAGCCAAGTCAACGCTGGTTAAAGAATGCAAAGGTTGCGTTGAATATTAATCAGTTATTGATTCAGAAACACTATTGGTGGTTTTCAGCGGCTTTACAAAGAAGGAAAATTCCAGACGAATCACTCACAGGAATATTGAGGCGAAAATCGTAAATAATGTAACAGCTAATAGGACCCAGCAGGATATAAAAGGACAGTATATCATGGGGAGGGAAGGGGGCAGGACTGGGCAGATCCAACGAATGGCTCTCAACTCCTTGGGCAGTTCTGAAGGTAAGACACACTTCAAGACAGCTCCACACTGGGGGAAGGGCCGGAGTTTATACTCCCCCACGGACTGCTGTTGGAGGCAGTCACTCTGAAGGGGAGTGTAAACTTGGGCCAGCGACCCTTCAGTAGCTGGGGCCACAATCCTTTATTCCTGAAGGGGATTACCAAGCACAGAGCAGCAGCCAAGGCTGCTGGGTCCGATGGTAACGAGACAATGGGCCACTTCTAAATTCAGGCGGTTTATTACTTAGACAGACAATCAAAGGCCGAGAGTAAGCCAACGGTGCCAGCTCCCTGGTCGTCCTCACACACCAGAAAGGATAGCACGGAAACACCAGGGGCGGGTGACTGCAGTATGGGCGGTGGGAGGCCACGCTGCTGAGGGGCCGCGTCTAGACTGCACTCCGCAGTTTTACATCCCGCAGGTCTTTCTGAGCTCACTGGAACTTCATCAGAAGCCTCCCGGGAAGACAAGCAGGCGGGTGGGAGATGGCCTCGGAGCAGGTCCCCCCGGGCCTCCCGCCTCAAAATCACAAGGCATTCGGCCAAGACAGAGGAGCTGTGAGTCCACTCTTGCCTGCACGTGCCAGGGTGACTACAGCACCCACCAACAATGACCCAGTGGAGTACGTTTCAGCACCCCAAGGACAGTTTAACATTAGAAAATTAAGTGTTTGCCGAAACCGGTTTGGCTCAGTGGGTAGAGCGTCGGCCTGTGGACTGAAAGGTCCCAGGTTCGATTCCGGTCAAGGGCATGTACCTTGGTTGCGGGCATATCCCCAGTAGGGGGTGTGCAAGAGGCAGCTGATTGGTGTTTCTTTCTCATCGATGTTTCTAACTCTCTACCTCTCTCCCTTCCTCTCTGTAAAAAATCAATAAAATATATTAAAAAAAAAAGAAAATTAAGTGTTGTGACTCACAACATTAACAGAAAAAAAGAAAAAATTATATCATTATCTCCATAGATACAGAGAAGGCATTTAGCAAAATTCAACACCCATTCGCAATTTTTATAAATGCTCACAGCAAACTGGGAATGGAAAAGCACTTCCTTAATCTAATACAGAAGGTTGCAAACATTATCCTTTATTGGATAACAGTGAGGCAAGGATGCCTTCTGTTACCACCTCTGTTGAGCACTGCACGAGAGGTCATAGCCAGTGCAATAAGGCAAGAGAAATAAATCATTTACCCGGAAACTGCAATTATCTGAAATCAACCTAACATTCTCTTACCAATCAATCTAAAATAGAGCTGCCAAGATGCCACAAAGTCTCTGCACTTCACTCACACAGGAGGAGTTTCTAAGCCTTCACTGAGGATGGACAGAATTCTAATAAGCTACTCTTTTCCAAGCCCATTAGAAATGGCAACAGAGATTGGCACATTGATCAAAACCAGAGTGTTAGCTGCCAGTCCGATAGGAAAGGACACGGGTGGATGTGCGCAAACCATAAAAATCAGACGCAACAGCTCAAAAAACATCGTGCTTGCAAACCACTTATTATAGGGGCAAAGATCTCTCCACACCTCAGTAGCTCTGGGGCCACTGCAATACAGGTCACTGTTACAGGTGTCAATGTAATGGTGTAGGAGCAACTTGGAGTCATCAGGAAAAGATAAAATCATGCTTATGACTCACCACTTAAGACAGGAAATTATGTCCCATAGTAAAGATTTTTCTAATGGCTGATTTTAAAGTTTTGATCATTTATATGGAAAAACCTTAGTACTAGAAAGTCAACTCATAGGTAATATCTAATTTTGGTCAACCTATCAAGGTTTTTCATGGCTTAAACTGTCCTTGCGCAGGGAGCAGACGTTCAGTTTCACAAACATTTGGATTGAGCACCCACGACTGGCCTGAGTCACTAAGACGGGGTCTGGTCTGGGTTCTCAGTCCAGAGATACTCGTTTTCGGGGCTGTAACTATGTAAAGGCATCTGTGGCCTGGCCATCTGAGCAGTGGGCTGAAAAGGCTCAACAGGGTTTGTGATTTCTTCGAGTGTGAGTTCATCCTTTGGTTGGTATGGCCAGCATGTCAGAATGTCCACTGCATTTACTCTCCTGTCTTCCCAGTTCACCGTGGAACCACATGCTTACCCTAGCCTGCAGGTGGCCAGTAGGAGGCTCTTGGTGTCTCTGCCCCTGGGGGCCTCTCTTGCCGTCGGAGCTTGCACTTGCGCAGCCAGGCACAGGAAGTGCCAGACATAACATCACCCTGATAAATGAGGAGTTGGACCATGCTCTAGCCTCCTCACTCCAGAGAGGGACTAAGGGTGGCAGTCCACAGTGTCACCTACTGTACTGACTTCCTTCCTTTCCTGTCTCCTACCCCATACACTCATAGTGCTTTCTGGAACACCCCAGGTAATAAACTACTTGAACCGAAATCCTTGTCTCAGAGCCTGCTTTTAGAGGAGCCCAGTTAAAAGAGGTGATGCCAGAAGTGGCCCAAGAAAGCAGGCCCTCAGGATGAGACACGGGATGCAGCCAGATGACAGCAGGACCTCACTGCTGGTGGTAAGCCCGACGGTGAGAACGCTCACCTGGGATGGACTGGGATGAACTGGGATGAAGGAAGAGAGGGGCAGTTTCTGACTAGCCAACTGTCACCTCAGGAGATGCTGTGACAACTAGAATGCCACATGGCGACATTTAAAGAGATCCCTACCACCTAACTGCAGAGAACAGAACCTGCTGAGAATCAGGCCCGGACGGGATCATTAGGGATCATTACAAAGGGGACAAAATTCACACCCCTAGAAAGTCTCCTTTAAGCGAGGTCTCTGGGAAGGAACGAGACTCAGACATGAGTGAGCCCATTTGGGCAGATGCCCTCAAGAACCTTGACACCCCAAGTTCCCCTGAACCCTTGGGTCTAGCAGGTGGCTCTGACCCTGTGCTAGAGAAGGGCAGTCTCCCCCATCTGGCAATCATTCAAAGGCCTCTCTTGGGAGAAAAGACTGAAAGGATAACCTTCGTCTTCCCCAAGATCTGCCCACTTCCACTTGTTCCTCCTAAACCATGACGTGGGTGAGCAGCAGCACGACCTGTGTGGAGGAGCGGTGCCCTGCTGGGGAGGCCATGAGTCACTCCCCAGGAGAGCTGCAGACCCTGGCTAGCTCACACGGGCTGGCGGGAACGGGCAAGCACGTGTGGGCGTGGATCGTGAGGATGTCGGCCCACTGGGAGCGAGAACAGAAGCTGGCTGAGTTCACTGATGTGGGGGTTCTCTTCTGCTTTAGGATTTGGCACGTGGCAAGGACACAGGAGGCCAGTTCCAAGACACTGCTCAATGATGGCATCCCCCCAAATGCGGCGGGTCCCACCACCGCCTTGCAGAGCACTGAGGGTCAGAAGGCCCGAGGGGTGGTGTGCTAGAACGGCTATGACAGGAGAACCCAGCACGGGCAGGGGATACTCCCTTCACTGAAACACTAAGGGAGGTAACATCAGCTTTGCGGAGCTCAGTGGTGGCCGTCCCGTTGTTCAGAGCGGACAACAGGAGATGCTGGGACATAACTGTGTGTGTAATTTGAAACTTATGAATTGTTTATTTCTGGAATTTTCCACTTAATATTTTCTGACTGAGGTTGACTGCCGGTAACGGAAACCATGGAAAGTGAAACTGTGGATAAGGGGGGACTACTGTCCATTTATGTGGAGCCCAGACACTTTCTCAGCTGTGGAAGGACAGGGAGCACCTGGCCTCTCCATCAGTTTTCTTGGTAAGCTGGGCTGCAAAAAAGTCCGAGCCTCCGTCGATGAGCATAGCATGGAGGTGACCGCAGAAGTTACTAGTAAATTCTCTCGTTCACTGTTAATTTTCCTTATAATTGGTGAAAATGTTGCCTATAATAGGTGGTATTTACATTTCCAATTAATTCATATATTTCTTGATGATCAAATAGAGAAAATGAATTAGGTTTCATTTTAAAAAATAAGGTTTATTTGTAATGTCTTCAATAACTCTGTATCTGTATTTACCCTGGGAATGCACAGATAGGGAGATTGCTCGCTTTAACATTTGCTAAAAGGGGGTTCTCCTCAGAGGATTGCAAAGGTTGAGACCCTTCTTCCCGCTAAACATCTCTTTACTGTGAGGGACTCAGTGCATGTGAGCCAAGGTCCGGGAGCACTCGGCAGAGAGGGGTTTGGGACAACGGCCAGAGCCAGGCTGTCCTTAGGCAACTGAAAACAGGAACTCCAGTTTAAACAGCCGGAGCAAAGTCTAAACATTAGAAACGTAAAGAGGGAATACAACAAACTTCTCCAAAATACATGCCTGAGGTGAGAACAGCTGGTGTTCACGCTCCGGCAGCTTCCGGATGAGACCTTCAGCTTTTAATCTTCGGGTTCATATCTGGAAAGAGATACCCATTAACTTAAGAGCATAACATCATGATGCCCTCTTGTTGTCGTGAAACATCTCCAGTGACTACAGCAGTGACACCGCATTTCTCACTTTAAATCACGGCTGAGGCAGAGTCAGGCACGTGGGGACTGGGAGGGGCTTCCTGCAGCAGGCAGAACGGACCGGCTAACTGCTAAGATGCCTTCAGACTCAAGCCTCTGTATCTGACAGTTAGATCCATGATAGCAGAGTAGAAATTCAGTCATTATCTAAATTCAGATCCACACCACTAGCTGGTATGGCTAAGCGAGTAAAGGGTTAACGAGCCCAGATTCACCTCCTAGCTCTGTTCCCCTGGAACCCTGATAATGTCAGCCGAGTTTGCAGACAAAACTGCTGATGACAAAAGTGGCCCTGATTAGTAGACTCCATCTGGACCAGGACTGTGAGCAAACGCCAAGTACGTGGTGGGCGCCACGACTTGAGACTGCCCTCTGCACGGTGAGTTCCTGTAACTGCACTGTCCCTACTGGGGTCTCTGTGAGCATGGACTTCTCAGCCATGCTGGCCATGGCATCCATCTGCGTGAATCTCATTCTCCTGCACCTAAATTGTCACCTGAGGGCACAGTATGACCAGGTCTTGGATGCTGCAAGGACACCGTGAAGGAGAAATGCCCAGTGCTGCCCTGCCAGCTGGCTGTTTCCCACCCGAGATCCTGCTACCTGAATCCACTGCCAAGAGTAGCCTAGAGCAGTCGTGGGCGAGTCTACAGGACTGGCTGGACCTAAAAGCCCGGGTGGGCATTACAGACAAGGCCAGGCCAAAGCTCCTCTGCTGTCTCAGATGCAGGCTTCGGACTAAATGGTAGAGCAATGCCCACCGGCCTGACCTCTCTGGACACAAGCTTAGGTTTAATGAAGAAAAGACATCGACCCAGCAGAGAGAAAAACCCGAGGCAGATGGACACGACTTACTTTGCCAGTCTTTTCCTCAGGTCTTTGATTTGGTCATTCTTCTTGGTTAGAATCTCTTTCATGTTCCGGTAGGCTGCTGTTTGCTGGAATTTCTTCTCTAATTCCTGCACAGTGAAAAATGCCAGCTCACTATTAAGAAGTAGTTAAGGAAGGAATGAATAAATCTGATGAAAGTGTATATTTTTTGCTCTAATTTTACTAATATTCTGCTTATATTATTTTCGGATTTCTTTAAAAAACATACTCATATAAAATTAAGAGTATCCAAACTTTAAAAATATTCTTTCAAATGACAAGCCAACAAAACAGTAATGTCTCTCCAAACATAATGTTAGCAAATCACTCAAGCATGCTGTGCTCTAGACATGGGAAAGGTATTTGAAACAGTAAAGTAATTTCAGGCGAAACAAGCAAGATCTCTTTCCAAATCCCAAAGTAGAGTCATATTTCAGGATTTTTAAATTACTTAAATTTTTGCTCCCAAATTCTTACAAATTAAAGGTATAGAATCCTTAAAAAAAAAGTCACCCATCCCTCTGACAGGCTGTAGGAGTGACTGGCAGGAAGGGCAAGCCACCATGGAATATTCTACCACACGACAGAAGGAGTGGAGATTTTTATCATCACAGATATTTTAAGGCCAAAGATGGAAGAATTTCAGTGCCCAGAAATGATGATCTTTAGAACACATACTGGTCAACACCTGGAGGAAAATGTGAATGTGCAGCTGTCCAGCGCTCGCCCAGTACTTTCCCTCTACGGCACCCACCACGCCATGGACATTCACAGACAAATCGGACCTTTTCAGCCATGCTCAGCTGCTCCTGAACCCTGAGCAGGTCGTGCTTGGCCGTTGCTAGACTCTCCTCCAGACACTTCTGGTTTTCTGTCTTGTCGCTGAGTGTCTTCTGAAACTCACTCTTTAAAGCGGCAACTGTGTTTTCCAAGTCACTCAAGTCTTGGGCCTTTATAAAATCCTATGAAAATACACACGTGAGCGTAAGTTCATGCTGACGCCCTAAACGGTGATTCACCTTCACAGGAGGTGAAGGCAGGTGGTGCTGCAGGTGCATGCCAGTCTCCCTCCCCAGCCGGTACCCTAGCTCCCAGCACTGCCAGCCCCCACCCCCTCGTTCGCCCTCAGCCCTCAGTGCACGGTGTCCTGCACATGGCAGAGTGCAGGCTCACTGGCTTCCAAACACGTAAAATATGACCTATGAACTGCGGGGATTCCGAAGAGAAGCAGGACAGAGGTGAGATTCTACATGTGACAGGGTTGTGCACCTCAGTGCTGGGATGGCAAACAGGTTTTATTTTGAAGTTTAAAAAATCCTGGTGAAGAAGTTTAAATGATACACATGGAAAAATAATAAAATTATTTATGGCCGGCCTGTGTGGCTCAGTGGATTGAGCATCAACCCATGAATCAAGGGGTCACTGGTTCGATTCCCAGTCAGGGCATATGCCTGGGTTGCGGGCTCAATCCCCAGTGTGGGGCATGCAGGAGGTAGCCAGTCAATGATTCATTGATGTTTCTATCTCTCTCTCCCTCTCCCTTCCTCTCTGAAATCAATAAAAATATGTATTTAAAACTATATATATATATATCTTGTATGCTAACAAGCTCTCGGGACACGTGAGCTGTGTATGTGTCTTCGGCCCTGGAGGGCAGAGTGATGGGTGCCATTCTCACTGGCTTTTCCCGGACCAGGAGGTCCCCGTGCAGCACAACAGCGGTGGGGGAGTGAGGGTGATGGTGGGGGAGGAACAGTAATGAGGACTTAATGTTCAGTTCATAACTCTGTTTAGCCAACGTGAGAGAGCTGCCTTAGTTCACCTTCTGGTTGCCTTGGTCCAGCTGTAAGTCATGCAGCGCCCTCTCCAGCTCCGACTTCTCGTCCAGTGCGTTCATAGCCTGCAGTCAAATTTGAACACAACACTGTCAGGATGAGCCTGTAAGTAACTCTCAGGGTTCGTTAGTGTGATTCTCAGGTACCTGCATTTCGATGGTCTTCAGCCTGGACTTCAGTTTCTCATTCTCTTCTTGAAGCCTTAAAATTTCCTTTGTGAGTAAATTAAAGTTGTGTTATTTCAGCCAAAGAATTTTTAATAGTTGACATTACTTGTTTCATTTTAAAATAGATAATAAAAACCTGCATGCCCTGGTTATGGGTAACATCCCATTTTCCCCAGCGCATTGGCCGCGGCACCTGGGGTCTCCGTTGACTTTGAGACTCCTAGCTGCTTCTCTCACGTCTCAGACTCTCTCAGCCTCCCCCTCAGCCTTTGCCTAGCCCCTCCCTGCCATCTCTCACCCGCCTGATCCTGCGACTCCCGTCTATTCTCGGCCTACCCTGCACCACTGCATCAGGGTGCTGCCGGTCCCATCCTGCCAGCCTCCTCCCTGTGCTGCCCACCACGCCCTTCTCTTCCCTCCGACCACTTAACCAGTCTTTCCTCTTCAGCCTGCTGCCCCAAGTCTGTCCTCTTCTGACACACACCCCTGCATCTTTGCTGCCGCCCGGTGGCAACAACTAGCGTTTCCCCATCTCTGCTTCCAGAATACCCGTTCCCCCTTCCCACGAGGCTGGGAGGTGTTTGAGGGTAAAAGGCCAGGCATTGGACTGCTTTTTGTCGAACAAGATCTAGCATAATGTTGACAATACAGGAATCATGAAAAATATTTATTTGTATATTGGTAATTAATTTTTATAAACCTTAGTACTAGTAAAATTCCCTTTATTGTTAGCACAGATTATAAATTTCAAATGCCCATCAATAAATGATGTCCAAAATGCCATGCTCTTCACTCCCCCATGAGAAAGTGCCACGAGCGCGGCTCAGTGGGGATGTACAGCACAGCGCAGGAACATGTTCACTGATCCTGGAATAACCGTGAGGCCAGGCGAGCACTAGAATTGTCGGGGGAATCACTCTATATAGTACATAAATGTCTAACCACTATGCTGTACCCCTGAAACTAATATAAAATTATATTGAATGTCAACTGTAATTGAAAAACTTTTTTTTTTTTTAGAGAGCTGCTTCAGACTTGCTAGAGAAAGTAACTATGCCCTCTTCTGGCCCACCGGTACCATTAAGTAAAACAACAACAGACTAATTACTCTCTGTGAACCAAACCCTGACCCAGCCTCCTCCTCCTCAGGGTCTCCACTCTAGAGCTGTGCAGGCAAGGAGAGGATGGAATAGAGGATCTGCACCCCCCAAAATGATGGCAACATTACCTTGTTCAGGAGCTCTGCTGTTCCTCCCTCGTTAAGTGGAGCAAGTTTTGGCTTTATGATGTCTATGATGGGCTGAAATGAAATACAGAAACCGAACTGAAACCAGCACGGAATGTATCGCGTGTGATCATGGAGCGCTTGAACTTTCTAAATGGAGATGCTGTGTAGGCACATCCACGGGGAAGTCAGCTCCTCGGGCGAGGGGATTCACGTGGGTTTGGTTCCCAGGCCCAATACAAATGGGAGACAAACATGAAACCTGTCCTCCCATATCGTTTGTAAAAAATACAGATGGAAGGAAAGGAGGGAAGGTGCTTAAAGCCAGAGTAGGTACAAACCCCGGCATCTCAGGATTGGGATTGAAAATGACCCAAAATGACCCTTTCATTTAATCTGTGGGAGCGGAAATAGATTTCTGCATGAACCCAGATGCTGGGAAAAACTGTAATACTGATGAGGATTTAGGCAACTACACTGCAGATGAAGAATTACTTGGTACTGTAGCAATGTGTACAAAAAACAAAAGAATCCATTCCCTCTGACCCAGAAATGTCTTAGGCAGAAATGTGTTCCACAGGAATACCTGGGGAACTGTTTGTATGTGTATATTTATGGGTTCCTCTCAGCAGCATTTTGGGGGTTTTTATGGGGCAACAAGTAGTCATTGCAAATGACGAGGATTAAAAAGAGAAGTATGCCCTAACTGGTTTGGCTCAGTGGCTAGAGCGTCAGCCTGCGGACTCAAGGGTCCCAGGTTCGATTCCGGTCAAGGGCATGTACCTTGGCTTCGGGCACATCCCCAGTAGGGAGGGTGCAGGAGGCAGCTGATCGATGTTCTCTCTCATCGATGTTTCTAACTCTCTCTCTCTCCCTTCCTCTCTGTAAAAAACCAATAAAATGTATTTTTTTTTTTAAAAAAGAGAGAAGTAGCTCCTGTTAGTATGATCTCCACATGACAGACGAGGAAAACGAGGCTCAGCCATTTCAGGTAAATTGCTCAAGGTCACGCAGCTCTAGCGTGACAGAGCCAGGATGTGCGCACAGGTGGGTGGACATGCCTGTGCTCTGCATCATGGGAGCGGAGAGTTTATATGGTGGGAGTCAGGTGGACGGCAGGGAGTGTGTGTGTTGTGTGCGAGATAGTGGACAAAAACAGGCTTTCACAGTTATTTACAAAACTTTTCTTCTTTTGCCTGAAAGTCTGAGACAGTTTTTCAATCCTGCTCTTTTTTTTTTTTAATATATTTTATTGATTTTTTTACAGAGAGGAAGGGAGAGAGATAGAGAGTTAGAAACATCGATGAGAGAGAAACATCGATCAGCTGCCTCCTGCACATCTCCCACTGGGAATGTGCCCGCAACCAAGGCACATGCCCCTGACCGGAATCGAACCTGGGACCCTCCAGTCCGCAGGCCGACGCTCTATCCACTGAGCCAAACCGGTTTCGGCTCAATCCTGCTCTTAAATCGAAAGTTTTACCTTGAGGGCTCTCACTTTCACCTCTGAGTGCCCAGAGTAACTTGGGCTATTAAGGCACAGACTTAAAATGACCAAAAATTACCTTTTTAGTGGAAGATGTAAATTCTGCCTTTTCAAATTCTGCAACTTGTTCTAGTAATTCCCTAGATGATAAAAAGAAAATATGAAAAACATTTATTTAAAATGAATTTATAATAAAATCACACACACAAGAATACAATCGCCGGAACCAATCTCCCACGTGCTGGGAAAAGAGAACGAGAGGCACACCTCCCCACGTCAGGGTAATATCTAGTTACCAATGGTCACCGTCCAAACACAAGGCCTCAACCCTGAGTCAGCCACAGCACCTAGGACTTGCCACCCACTGAGTGTACACCGTTAACCGCTGGAACTACAATGTTAGACAAATATGTCTGAAATTTGTAGACAACTCTATTTCTGCGGTGCTATAGGGAGCTTATCATATAATATGCATCATTAGCTAGTAGATGTTCAAGAAAGACAAACTGATTTTCATAGAGGAGCCTCACAAAGATGGGATTACAGTAGTGCGAGCCACCTGGAAAAGTCGATACAGTCCCAGAGAGACAGTGGTTCGGGTGAGCCGCCTGACTGCTTCCTCTCCTTTGAAAGGGGAGTGAGCGCGGACACTACGAGAGCCTCGGCGGGAATGCAGTCACTGCCCGTCCAAGCCCCTTCCCAGTCAGCTTCTCGTTTACTCGCCAGTAGCCTGCTCATGGTTTTCCTTCCCTACCGCAGGCCCTACCCTGTGGTCCACACTCTCCACGTGGCCCACAAGCTGCAGCTGTGCTTAGGTAACAGCCCCAGGGTCAGAGGTCAGTCTTTCCTGATTTCTGCATGACTTTTCTTAGGATGAGTTTCAAGCTTGCCGATTTTTAAAAAATTAATGAGCTCTTTGATGATGTTTGGATTATAAAAAATTTTTTACACTTCCTATTTAAAAGATAGGTCTAGTTGACCTATCTCTAAAGGTTTATTGTAATGCTGATCAGGCTACCAAATATACTGTAAGGCATAGTTAGCAATAGCCTAAAAGGCAATTTCATACGTTTCTAATGCCCAGCAACAGTAGCAGCAGAGAATTTTGAAGAGGACGTCAAGTGACACCCAAGACCCATGCTTTGCCACTGCCCAGCCTGAATTTTCTTGCGCACCTGCCCCAAGAAGACATTCATTAACTTTTAAGAACATGCTTGGGCTGCTATTGTCATAACTGCAGGTACAAATTTTATTACCTGTTTTCAAGCTCAGAGATATCTGTTTGCAGCTTGAGGTACCACTTCTCAGCTTGCGAGAAAAGCTGCCGCAGGAGTAACACATTGGTGTAAGCCGTGTTGATGAGCTCCGACTCCACCTCGCTGTGAACCACAGCCTGCAACCCGCTCAGAACCTCGGAGACTTCATCTATGGTGAAGGTCTCGTCCACCAGCCTGCAATGCAACAACCCAAACTTCCGCATGAACAACAAAAACCATTTACACAATAAAAGAAACCTGCACTGTGACATGGAGGGGATGACAGGTTATTGTGACAATCTCTCTGGGAGCTACCCCCTTTATTAATAAAGCAGATTAAAAATAACTTAAGCTGCATTAAATTTTGATGTCTATTTAAGGGATTAAATTTTGGCTCATTCTTCAAATGTGGACATCCTTTAATACAAGTACATGCTCGGAGACATTCCCCCAAATTATTTACTTTTTTCTTCAATTTTTCAGTTTAAAAATCTTTTTATTCTTCACTGTAATTCGTCTTGTCACAGTTAGTAATTTCAAAAGTCACCTGGAAGAAGTAATTTCTTATAAGTATTCTCTCTTTACCGCAACCAGCACAGCTAGAGAGCGGATGACGAGTCCTGAGTAGGGCCGACAGGGGATTGAGAAAAAGAAAGAGACAGACACAGAGACAGTAGGGAAAGCTGGGACCGGGTGGGACAGCTGCCCTCTGATGGAGAGACAGTGACCCAGAACTGGTGCAGTGCGTTTATTATATACACTGTATATTATACAGCATGATTCTAGGAAGTTTTACTAGAGTTTAAAGCAAAGGGAATTATGTGAAATCATGGTTAAGGATCAAGTGGCAATTCTTCATTCTTGTGGCTTCTTTGTAATTGTCACTCCTGGCTAAGCCAGGTTAATTGTGTTCGCTCCTTGCGCCTGGCTGAACTTAAATAATGAAACCCACCTCCTGGTGCTTGAGTTAAGGGTCAGGCTGACAACACACCTGCATCTGGCACAGTGTGTTTCCAGGATGTGGTTCTGCCAACGTCACTGGACTCAGGCGACAATCAGCTCATGTGCCTTCCCAGGTGCTCTCTACAATTTCTCTTTTCTTTCTATTATTTATCTAGCATTAAAATAATTGTAGGAACTATTCACATGGTAGTAAATGTCTATGAGAGAATCAATGATAATTATATGTTGCTTCTCCTACCATTCTTGAGACTTGAAAATAAAATAAAACAAAAAAAATCTAACTTCTCTCAGTTAAAACTCCATGGACCACTGACTACTCCATAAAAGTGAACATTATCATCATCATCAATAGCATTAAAAATCCGTCCTAACCCGTTTGGCTCAGTGGATAGCCTATCGGCCTGCGGACTGAAGGGTCCCAGGTTCGATTCCGGTCAAGGGCATGTGCCTTGGTTGCGGGCACATCCCCAGTGGAGAGTGTGCAGGAGGCAGCTGAATCTATGTTTCTCTCTCATCGATGTTTCTAACTCTCTATCCCTCTCCCTTCCTCTCTGTAAAAATTCAATAAAATACATTTTTAAAAAATTCATCTCCCACAGACAGTGTTTGAGATGGGAGGGAATTTTAGGGCCAACTTCTTCAATCCCCTCACTCTGCAGATGGAAAACACAGACGCAGGAGGCAGAGGTGACATGCCCATGGTCCCACTGCAACCCCTTATGCGTGCAGGTTTGAGAATAGACGGCTCCCACCACAATTTAATTTGAGTCTCACACATCCATATGGCTATGTAGCTGCTCTCAGTGGTAACGGACCACGATATTCCCGGGAGTGGTTTCCATGGCCTCCGCCACAGCCTCCCCCACGTTGGCTGCCAGAAGGACCAGTGTTCCCACCGGGATACCTGCTCTCCTTGAGATCTTGGAAGCAGGAATCTACAGTTTTGAGTCTCAAGCCTCTTTTTGAACGAGCAAAACGCATATAATTAATAACTTCGTTTTGATGGTGCTCATTTAGGCCCAACTCTGCCTGAAAGAGAGAGAAGTAATTTGTTAGTCTTGAAACTGTAACAAAGGAACCAACGATGAAAACACAAGCCATCTTGTGGTGGAGACGCCAGATGGCCATTAAATCCTGTTCCCTTCTTCCCAGGTGCATGGCTGCCCAGCCCTCCTTGCAGTCAGGGGTGACCACACGCCTACTTCTCAGTAATGGATGTCAGAAGGAGAGAAGAGGGCTACTTCCAAAGCCTGGGCCTGAAGATGGGGAGGGAGGTTTTTGCCACATCCCATTTTTCTGACCCTTGGAGGAGGCGGTGATGAGCCTGAACCTACAGACAGCAACCATGTCCTAGGGCAGTGATGGTGAACCTATGACACGTGTGTCAGAGGTGACACGCAAACTCATTTTTTGGTTGATTTTTCTTTGTTAAATGGCATTTAAATATATAAAAATAAATATCAAAAATATAAATCTTTGTTTTACTATGGTTGCAAATATCAAAAAATTTCTATATGTGACATGGCACCAAAGTGGTTGATTTTTCTTTGTTAAATGGCATTTAAATATATAAAATAAATATCAAAAATATAAGTCTTTGTTTTACTATGGTTGCAAATATCAAAAAATTTCTATATGTGACACGGCACCAAAGTTAGGGTTTTTCAAAATGCTGACACGCCGAGCTCAAAAGGTTCGCCATCACTGCCCTAGGGGCTGGGGGAGCAGCAAGATGAAAGGGATCTATACCTTTAAATGACTTCATGGAGCAGCACTGACCCACTCACCTAACTGAGATGAGCAGAGATGGCTGGTAGGCGAGAGACAGAACTAACCTCTGTATTCTTTAAGCCATTGTTTTCTAGATTTCTATTACAGCAACTCAACTTTACCTCCTCTAATACAGCTTTATGCATTAGATTTGGTTTTGACATAGCCATTAGCTGGTCTTGATTTTAAACCAGATGACAGCTTGACAACTATGAGCTTAAGATTACTGAAATGCTTTTTCATTTTACAGCTACACTGTTTTCGCATACAGGGAAACGGGGCCTCTTTTCAACAGGTCAAAACGAAAAGAAATGTCACCCAAGTTTCCTCGGCTGTAAAATGGGAGGCTTGGACTCTTTAAGTCACTCTCACACTGACACGCCGAGCTCAAAAGGTTCACCATCACTGCCCTAGGGGCTGGGGGAGCAGCAAGATGAAAGGGACCTGTACCTTTAAATGACTTCATGGAGCAGCACTGACCCACTCACCTGAGATGAACAGAGATGGCTGTTAAGCAAGAGACGGAATTAACCTCTGTATTCGTTAAGCCATTGTTTTCTAGGTTTCTATTACGACAACTCAATTTTACCTCCTCTAATACAGCTTTATGCATTAGATTTGACATAGCCATTAGCTGGTCTTGATTTTAAACCAGATGACAGCTTGACAACTATGAGCTTAAGATTACTGAAATGCTTTTTCATTTTACAGCTACACTGTTTTCGCATACAGGAAAACGGGGCCTCTTTTCAACAGGTCAAAACGAAAAGAAATGCCACCCAAATTCCCTCGGCTGTAAAATGGGAGGCTTGGACTCTTAAAGTCACTCTCACATCAGAAAGCTGGATTCAACCACGTTCTCCCTCCTCGGCTCCTTGACACATAATTGTTTATGCTGTCAAAGGGTGTGTGTGCGCGTAAAAACTTGGGAGTTTCTGGAAGCAAGTGAGAATCCTGCCGGCAGCGAGCCCCGCCAGCTCTCCTCGCCGTCCGCCTGCGCGGTGGGACCTGGCGAGGAGCAACGCACGCCACGCGGCGGAGCGAGGCCGCCTGGCAGGGCTTCTTCCCCCA
>NW_005369287.1:139172-149034 GCF_000412655.1 Myotis brandtii
CCCCGCCAAACCCCGGACCACCAAGGAGGTTGGACCGCAGCGGCTGCGGAGGGCGGGCGGGCTGTTTAGAAGCCTCTGGTTGCTAATGGCAACGGAGGCACGTGACCCCGGAGTTAGAAACTTTTAGTGGTCTTTAAGATCACGTGACAGGAAGTTCCCTGTGACCGGCCGGCCTCCGCATGCGCATTGGTTCCCAGAGCCGGAAGTCCCAGCTTTTCGTGCCACGCTGTCTGCGGGCCGGCCGCTGTTACCAAGGTAACAGGAGGGGCGGGGCTGCTTGGGGCCTCCGAGCTCGAGCCTGGAATCTGATGCTGCGCAGGGCTGGTCCCTTACAGCTCTCAGCCTGGCGACCCCGAGGGCCCTGGCCGCCCGACGGACTCTCGACCTTTCTACGGTTTCCCGGGGCGTCGTCGGGCGTCCCCTTTCTCTCCCCCCCCCCCCCCCCCCCCCTCCCCGAAGCTCGAGCCTGGAATCTGATGCTGCGCGGGGCTGGTCCCTTACGGCTCTCAGCCTGGCGACCCCGAGGGCCGAGGGCCGTGGCCACCCGACGGACTCTCGACCTTTCTACGGTTTCCCAGGGCGTCGTGAGTTCCGACTTGGCTGAGATGGGCCGACAGCATCAGCGGTGCCAGGTTCCTGCACCTTAGAGCTTTGAACGACCCTCTCCACCCCGCCCACTTTTTCTTTTATATTCCTGGTTTTAAAAAATATCTCGAATAAAACACCCTTTTTCCTTAAAAAAAACAAAACAACGCTAACGAAGTTGTTGAAAGAGCAGCGAATTTCAAACGATTATGCCTAAAATCACCCGGCAAGCTTGTTGAAAGAAGGCTTCCGTGGTCTCACCCCCAGCAAGTCTAAGGCATCGTGTGGCCGGGGTCCTTTCCGACACCCCAGGAGCGACCCGGCCCCCTCTTCAACTAACGCGGTCCTAGGAGAGCAAACATACTGCAAATACCACGAGGTTGGGGCTGGGTGGCTGAAAGCCATTGAGTGGGCATTGGCCATTGAGTAGGCATTTCTGTGGGCTCTGAAGGCAGAATTGTGAGCCAGATGCAGTCACTGGGGAGGCAATGAGTAAGCTAGGAAGTGAGCTCAACACACGGACAGAATAAGGAGCATAGAGAGGGGAGCTTTCTGAGATCCGGGGGACTGAAACTGGAGGAGAGGTATTTGGCATTAGCCCTGACTCATGAATAGATACATGCTGGGGTCCGGGTCCAGGGGGTCCAGGGGGTCCCAAAGGTGAGGACGGAGTCGGCGAAGAATGTTTTACACAGAGATAGCGTTCAGAACTCTCTAGCTTTCCTTAGTCTCCGTGGATCTTCCCTGTGCCTGGCTGAGGCCACAGAAAAAGATCCCAAGGCAAGCTGAGCCTTTATTTTATAGTGAGGGGTAAACAAGGTAGTGGTTTCCATAGTTACACAGTTCTTGTGCGTTTCACTTGTTTTGGCCACTTCCTTCACCTCCCTCAGCCCATTAGCTTCCCAGATAAGATCTAGAGAGCCTCATAAGGTCAAGCCTAATTATGCTAAGAGGACTGTGCCCTCTAAGCTGGCCAGTGGCTTCTGGGCAGAATCTCTGGCTCCCTGCAAGGTCCAAAAGTGTAGGTTCTGAAGCCCCCCACTCCATCAGGACCCCTCCCAGCTCAGTGAAATGTCTGCCCTACCATGCACTTCTCTTCTCACATTTCTGTTCAGTGAGTGAGTGCTGAATTTGGTAATAATAGTTGCCATTATTTAGTGCCTACTATGGGCTAGATATAGTCCATTCCAATAGTTGATCCTCACTGTCTTCTGTTCTTTCTAACTACAATAGATATTCATTGAATTCACATAGAAGGTGACTTGAATAGAAGGTCACAGGTATGGATCCAAGGCAAAGAAAGAATTTCATAAACACTTTTATGACATTTAAGAAAATAGAGTTGTTTGTCAAAAAAGAGTAGTTTGTATTCAAAGGAAACTTAAGTGTATTTTCTTAACATGCAAACTCCTGTGCTTGCTAAGTGTTATTAATGTAGGGGGACTAAAGCAGTGGCCACATATTTTATTTGTGAGTATATTCATGGCTTGGGAATTTTGTAAGTTCTACAGAGCAGCTCATTGTTTTTATTTAAAATCCTATTTTAACCTAAAATCTTCTGTACCAAAGATGTCATATCACTTTTAGCCAATCTATCCAGCTGAGTGGAGGGTTGTTACATAAGCTGTCTAAATAGTGTCAGCAAATATGAACACGTATTTTGGTCTTCAATTGATGAATTTGGCTCATGAAAAGGCTGAACTTGTGCTTTGGGTTGTTTACTAGCTTGGGTTGATCACTAAAGCAAACACTTCGAGCTGTGAGGCAGAACATTCCCACCCTACTTTAAGAGTGAGCTTCTTAGTCTCACTCTGTTTTTTTAAGTTGTTGTGACAATTTTTAAAAGTGTGTGTGTGTGTGTGTGTGTGTGAGTTCTGAAGGATTGGATGGGAGGCATACAAACCAGACCATAAATACCTCTTAGTATAGTTCAACATAAATAAAATGAAGATCAACTCTTTTTAAACTCTTACTAAATGAGGCTCTTGGGAGTTTATAAGTGGACAGAAACTGATGGTACCATTGGGACCACCAATTTCAAGACACTTACAAGCTAGAGTAGGCAAAGGAGGAGTGGGAAGGTGACCGTGGTCTTCTGGGCTGTGTTGACAGTCACCCATTCAGCCACTATTTACAGAGCCCCCTTTGTGTGCAAGGTTCTGTGGCCATGGTAGTGGGAATCTAAGGGGAGCAGTAGAGGGATTCATGAAGCTGTAGGTTCCCCTACTCTATAGATCTTTGGGTGAGATTGGGGGGACTAAGGTGAGGCTTTACCTTAGTAAAAAAGAGGAAATCATTTAAAAATATTTTTATTGATTTCAGAGAGGAAGGGAGAGGGAGAGAGGTAGAAACATTAACGATGAGAGAAAGAATCACTGATCGGCTGCCTTCTGCATGCTCTACACCGGGGATCAAGCCTGCAACCCGGGTATGTGTCCTGACTGGGAATCGAACCATGACCTCCTGGTTCATAGGTCGACACTCAACCACTGAGCCATGCCGGCCAGGCAGAAAATCATTTCCTAAACAATTAATAGAGGTGGTATGCAGAAAAGGCAAAAATCTTGAAGGTCATATGGGAAAGAGGAAGGTTTGAGAAACACTAAATTGGCAGGAGGTGGGAAATGTTTAGAGGGAAATCGTTTGGGGGGTTATCTTGAAGAAGGCAGAGCTTTTGGAATATGGCATCCTGCATGTCATGGATCCTGGCCATCTTCTCCGACCCTGCCCAGCTACATCTGAGAACGTATCCAAGACTTTCAAGAAGGGAAGAGCCCAGGATCGAAACAGCCTGTACAGGAGCTAGGGCATTTGAGTGGGTCTCTAGTGTAAGAGGTTATTTTCAGTTCTTCCGCTGTTTGCTCCTTCAGTAGTTGGTTTCAAAATGCTCTAGTGGCCGGCAGAGTATTGGAGGGTGCTGACAAATTAGATTAGTAAAATCACTATTACAGGCATTAAAGAAGGTCAGGCAAGGAAGTGGTTCACCATAACACACTCCAACTCCCTTTAAGAGTGTGTGGATGAAGCTAATGTCTTAGCCAAAATGATAGATTAGTTTCACTGATAACTCTCCACACATTAAAAAACCCCAGAGGAAACAAACAACAAAATCATCAAAAAAGGTAAGCCTACCTAAAAACAAGTCAGGCATTGGTTGTGAGGAATACCTTCTTGTGAAGTACAAGAAAAATTTACTGTGAATATGGTGACATGCGCCAAATCCTCATCTGTCACCCTGTTGTACACAGATATGTTTGAGTTAGACCAACAAGCTCAGTTCTTGTGTTCAGCGATTTGCTCATGGAACACTGGACACGTGAAAGACATTATAGGGAAGGGGACAGTGAGCAAGGTGGAATTTGTCCCCTTCACCCACGGCCTTAAAAACAAGTCAAGGGGGAAAGCAGGCTTGCAAAACCATCTCAAAGCAGACAATAAGTGGCATGTGTCAGAGAAGGGCATGGTCACCTCTGTTGAAAGTGAAGGGAGGTTCAGAAGGCAGTGGAATTTGGGCTCGGCTTTAAGAGGGTGTGTGGCATAGTTGTAGGTGGGCGTGAGGATTGTGAGGGAGAGAAGGTTGTCCCGAGCAAGGAGCCAGACTTTGCATCGGGTGAGACAGGAGAAGCATCCAGAGATGTAGATTTCCATTTGTCATATTTCAAATTGCAGAAAGAGATACATAATATTGGAGAGCCTGTACTAGGTCTTACTTAGGGAGGTCGGCACTCCCAGATGTTTATGGGACCACTGTCAGTGTACAGGTGCTCACCAATCGCATTCATCGTAGAAGGTGAAAAACAGACATCAGTTTGCTCAGGAAGTGTTGCCTACAAAGGTCAGATGCTTTGGAAGGTCTGAATGGCCCCGTGCAAGCTGTGTTCAAGAATGGAGGTTTTCTCAATGAGATGGGTAAATGCAATGAAGGACATGCCATTCTTGGTTTATGCATGGTTGTCCTTCCCACGACTGCATTTCAAGCTCCTTGAAGGAAGGAATCTTTATTATATGATCAACTCGAAGCCTTCGCAAGGAGGGCTCCCAGGCAAGCACTGAGGAAGATAATAAGCTCAAAGATGATAGGAACAAGGTCCCTGCTCCAGGCTCCTGTGTGATAGGGGAGACAGACCCATTAGAAGGTCATGCCCGCATTATGTGGTCATCTTTTGGGAAACCAGGTAAGGGGCACTCAACTCAATCTAGGGCTCCCAGGCAAGCATTGAGGAAGATCCCTGAGTGGAATCTTGAGGGGCTGGAGAGAGTTAGCTTGGGGAAGCAAGGTAGAAAGGGCAGAGAGAGCATAAACCTGAAACGGCCTGACTTGTGAGTTCCCTAACAAACCCCAAGAGTTTAAATATTAGGGTAGCATCTAGTTTTAGGAGTTAATGTTGCCAAAATATCACTGCTTTGCTAAAAATATCGGTGAATAAGTCATGAGTAGAAAAACCTCTGACTCTTCACTCGTTCAGGCACACCCGAGGTTTGCGGCATCGGATTCCACCCTGTCTTGCCATCCCCATGAGGACCCACCCGGCCCCACTCTGTCCTGGCTCTGCCTGCGGCTGTCTAGCCACCTTTAGCTCTGTTTCCCTGTAGCACCTGCTCCGCTCCCCACACCTCACCATAGTCCGCAGTGGCCACTGCAGTGCAGACATCTGGAACTCCGGAAAGACCTCTCTGGTCATCACCAGCTACCTGCGCACCCCACCAACTCCTTCACTCTCCTTAAGCCTTGCCCCTGACCTGACTGTCACCGAACTGTGGTCTTTTGGACCTTCTGTGCCCCTCTGCTCTATCAGCCCTTCTCCTCGGCTCACCTCTCATGCTCCCAAGTGCAGACCTCCACATCATCACTCAACCATGAGAAGTGTCTATTTCTCACCAGGTGACTCTGTTACACCATCAACTCGATCCATTCCAGCCATAAATCCATCCAGCTGCCCACTTTTTGGGTCTTGCTGCCAAACCAGAAAAGTCACATAACTGACTCTATTGGTTTTATAAAAATGTTGGGACTCCCCCCCCGCCCCAACTTCCTCTGGGCTTTCCACCTGCTTAGACCTTCTGGGTCAGTTGCTGCTCCACCTCCCCTAAGTGGCTGTCTCCTAAAGGGGTCCTAGTCCTCACACATCCATCCCCTTCCTCCTCTTCAAATCCAACAGATGACCCCTCTTCTGCTTTTCTAGAAAAGTAAGCTCCCTGATAGCCCTGCATTTCTGCTCAAAGTGAGCCACCAACAGGCCAAGAAATACTTAAAGATGATTACCACTCCATATTGCCTTGGGCATGAGCAAAAAGACATTCTTCAAAACTTTGGTAGAAGGACAGAGCAGTATGGCTTTTTTTTTTTTTTGAGAGCAAACTAAAAATTAGTATCAAAACTGAAAATGCACACACCCTTTGACCCCGTGATTTGCCTTCACTTCTAAGAATTTATTTAAGAAAAAACAAGAGCACCGAGATGTGTACAGAGATGTTTACTGAGGTTTTGATATGGTAAAAATCTTGAGATCTGTTAAATGTTCCTGTTTGGGGGGAATGTTAACTAAATTATGCTGCAAGAAAGTGGAATTTTCAGCAGCTGTCAGAACAAGGAAGAATTCACGTGCACGGACATGGAAAGATGTGTAATACAATGAAAAATCAAGTTGGCGAATAGGAGTCGTAGTAAGATCCCAGCTAGTTAGTTACAAATGCACATACGATAAATTCGGGAAGGCAGAGCAATAAACTCCTTAGCCCCAAATCTGGGCTGGGATAAAAGAAGGTGATAGACGTGGGGGGGGGGTTGATCTCTACTTTATACATGCTTGTAATTTGAATTTCATTATTAAGGGGACTTTACTTTTATTTAATGATGTAAAGAGAAAATAAAAGCCGATACAAAAGCACCTTTGGTTTCATTTGCCATTGTTTGATGTGCTCACCACAATGAAGGCACCTTCCTCCTAATGGTCAGGCCTCATTTCTGTTTTCTTTAAAGAAGAAATGAGGCAGAAACTGCAGGTCACTAAGAAAGCTGGATGCCCTTTCTTTGTTTTTCTTTCTTTTTAAAATCCTCACCAAGGATATGTTTTCATTTATTTGAGAGAGAGAGGAAAAGGAGGGAGGGAGGAAGAGAGAGAGAGACATTGATGTGAGAAACATTGACTGGTTGCCTCCCATGCACAAGCCTACAGGGGGTTGAACTAGCAACGTAGGTATGTGCCCTGACCGGGAATAGAACCTGCAACCTTTTTTTGTGTGTGTAAGAGGATAATACTCCAACCAACTGAGCCACTAGCCAGGGCTCTTGTTTCTTTGTTTTAGCTCCTCTATCTTCATTCTCTTCCTCTTTCTTTGATCTCTCCTCAGGTTAAAATCATGTTCAAGTCTCCCCAGATTTAAAATGTAACAAAACAATGACAAACATGAACCCCAAACTGACATGTCCTTTGCCCAAACTTTTCCCCTCTCTCTTTTTGCTAAACTCCTTGAGAGAATACTCTCTCTTGACAGTTCACACGTCACCTGTCAGTCACCTTGAAGTCTGGCTGTTTTCTTCTCCTCTCTACTGAAACAGACTCGAAAGCCACCAGATGGCCTGATGGGTGCCAAATCCAGTGCCTCATCTCAGTCAGCATTGCAGCATTTCACAGCAAGGACCTCCTCTTTCCTCACCCTTCCCTTGGTGTTTGCTGCTCTTCCCTGTCCTTTCTGCTCCTCACTCTCCAGAGCTGGCTCTGTTTCTGCTCACCTCTGAAAGTTGATGTCCCTTGAAAGTCCCTGCTCAGCTGCTCTGTCTTGGCACTGTCCCCTCCTTGTCTGTGCGACTCCATTCATTCCCAGGGTTGCATCTGTCATGTCTGAGGATGACCATCAAATCTGCACCTTCAAGCCATGCTTCTCACTTGCACACCCAACTCCTATGTAGCTTATGGGTTTTCTCCAATGGGGTGTCCCAAAGGCTACCGGAGTTCAGTGCACCCAGAGAGCCCCCCAGTCTGTCTTGGCCCCATTGCATCACCAATCATTTTCTCACCATCCACCCATGAGATATTCAGGGGCATCTATGAGTTTTCCTTTCCTTCCTGCTGCTCCCAGCGTATCCGCGACGGTATCTCCTGAAATGACTTTCCAAATCGCCAATCCCCACTTCTTCATTCTGATAGCTACTCCCCTGGTCCCATTCCTCTTAACTGGAATACTAACAAAAAAGCAATACAATAACCAAATATAATTCTGATAGGTCTACAGCACTCATCATTTAAGAACTTCCTCCTACTGGAATTTAGATCAGCTTCATGGAAAACATGCAGGAGGTTGGGTGAGTGGGGTACAAAATGATGCATATTCTCCTCCTTCCCCATGAAATGGGAGTTTAAAATAAAAATTTAATCGGATCGAAAGTGGAAATCAGGAAGCTTTGAAGATGGCGGCATAGGTAAACACCGGAGACTGCTGCCGCAAACAACCACTTCAAAAATACAACTAAAAGACGGAACGGACATCACCCAGAACCACAGGAAGGCTGGCCGAGGAGAGACTCTTCAACTAGAAGGAAAAATAACAGCACACCGAGGCTCAGAGGAGGCGCAGTGTGGAAAAAACTCAGGTGCGGAGGTGCGCGCGCAAAGCGGGCTGGTGGCTGAGAGCGCGGTTGTCGTTTTCGGTCAGGGGGGAGTCTCAGACTCTGAGCTCCAGATACGGGCGAATCGCTGGGGACTCGGACCCAAACGGGAGAAGCGGGAGTGTCTGGCATCAGTTGGAAGGCAGCTTTCCCTCCGAGGTTTGCAGCGGTTCCGGGGGTTCTGAGAAGCAGAGCCTCTGGGAACAGGACTGAGGGCACCATAACGGCTCCCTCCGCCCGCCCTGTTGAGCCCGCCCCGCCCAAGCCCTGCGCAGAGCCATTTGCCGGATCGCCGCAGGCAAAGGCTAGATTAGCGCCCCCCCAGAGGACAGAAGTTTTCCCACTGCAGCAGACACAGCTGATTCTCACAGCCAGTCGGCCTGGTGGTCAAATCCCTCTAGTATTAACTACAACAATCAAGGCTCAACGAGAACAAGACTGCGCACAAAGACCACTAGGGGGTGCACCAAGAAAGCATAAAAAATGCGGAGACAAAAAAACATGACAGAAATGGAGGATATAGAGCTAAAAATCGCAATTTTGAGGGCTTGCAAAAATGTGCTAGAAGCTGCCAATAAACTTGAGGAGAGACTCACGAAAACTAATGAGTCCCTCGATGTTATGATAAAGAACCAACTAGAAATTAAGCATACACGGACTGAAATAAAGAATATTATACAGACACCCAATAGCAGACCAGAGGAGCGCAAGAATCAAGTCAAAGATTTGAAATGCGAAGAAGCAAAAAACACCCAACCGGAAAAGCAAAATGAAAAAAGAATCCGAAAATACGAAGATAGTGTAAGGAGCCTCTGGGACAGCTTCAAGCGTACCAACATCAGAATAATAGGGGTGCCAGAAGATGAGAGACAGCAAGATATTGAAAACCTATTTGAAGAAATAATGGCAGAAAACTTCCCCCACCTGGTGAAAGAAATGGACTTACAGGTCCAAGAAGCGCAGAGAACCCCAAACAAAAGGAATCCAAAGAGGACCACACCAAGACACATCATAATTAAAATGCCAAGAGCAAAAGACAAAGAGAGAATCTTAAAAGCAGCAAGAGAAAGAGACTCAATTACCTACAAGGGAATACCCATACGACTGTCAGCTGATTTCTCAACAGAAACTTTGCAGGCCAGAAGGGAATGGCAAGAAATATTCAAAGTGCTGAATACCAAGAACCTACAACCAAGAATACTTTATCCAGCAAAGCTATCATTCAGAATTGAAGGTCAGATAAAGAGCTTCACAGATAAGGAAAAGCTAAAGGAGTTCATCACCACTAAACCAGTATTATACGAAATGCTGAAAGGTATCCTTTAAGAAGAGGAAGAAGAAAAAGGTAAAGATACAAATTGTGAACAACAAACATGCATCTATCAACAAGTGAATCTAAGAATCAAGTGAATAAATAATCTGATGTACAGAATGAACTGGTGATTATAATGAATCAGGGACATAGAAAGGGAATGGACTGACTATTCTTGGCGGGGAAAGGGGAATGGGAGATGCGGGAAGAAACTGGACAAAAATCGTGCACCTATGGATGAGGACAGTGGGTGGGGAGTGAGGGCGGAGGGTGGGGCGGGAACTGGGAGGAGGGGAGTTATGGGGGAAAAAAAAAAGAGGAACAAATGTAATCTGAACAATAAAGATTTAAAAAATAAA